>NW_010560484.1:658-1254 GCF_000687285.1 Phaethon lepturus | reverse complement strand
CTTCGCCATGCTAAACATTTATTTAAATACCTTCTTTTTTTTTTTTTTATTAAAATAAATAGCGATTGGGGTTTTTTTCATTTTTAAAACCAACTTAAATCAGACACTGGGACAACTTTCATACAGAAACAGGATTAATTTACACTTGGTGCATTTGCGGATGAGCCCATGGACCAAGCCCTGCCCTGGCTGGCGCCGCGGCTGTGCTGGGCTCGCTCTTTGGACCTTGCTGTGCCCGTGCTTATTCCTTATTTCCGCTCTTTCAATACTTTGCTCAGTCTCTGAAAACTGAGAAACCCACTTGGACAGCAAAAAGCAACCCGGGCTCAGGCAGTAAAGGTATTTTTTTAGGAAGAGTGAGAGCACCGAGCTTTCGTTGTTTCGAACCTTTAGGGACTAATGGGCCAAATCACAGCTCTGCCCCAGCGCGTCTTGACAGAGGTCATTCTTCAAAGAGAGGTGATGCACTAAAGCTGTAAAAAACCCTGAAGAAAACGAATACATGATCCAGAGCGTGATGGTTTAAATAAGCCTGAGCAGATCCGGTGAGGGGCGGCTGCAGGGGCGTGGTGGGCAGGGACGCTGCCGGGCCGGGC
>NW_010560484.1:0-459 GCF_000687285.1 Phaethon lepturus | reverse complement strand
TCGTGCGGACGGGTTGTGTCCTTGAAATCCGCGGCGCTGAGGGTTTCGCGCGTAGACACACTGCCTCTGCAGCACCGCCCGCATCCTCCTGGGAATTTAGCATCCCTGTTTTGCTGGGGGTAACGGAAAAATAAAGGGGAGATCGGGGGAGGACCCTAAATTGGTGCGGGACGTGGCACGCTCACAGTGAGCCGTGAAGGTGCTCCATCCTTTACTTATTTAGGAGATGAGGTGATGGCTGGTGGGACCGGAGAACCTTGAATCACCGGCTGCATCCCAATGGAAAAGCACGTTCAGCCATGCCCGGTACCATGGCGTGCAGCCCTGGCGCTGCTGCGTGTGCCGGACCCTTTGCCAATGCTTTATGTTCTTTCTTGTCTTGCAGGGCTGAGAAGACGGAGGTTTTGAGCGAAGATCTCCTGCAGGTGAGGTCCCCTGCAGCTGCTCCCACCCGCGCCC
>NW_010560483.1:0-659 GCF_000687285.1 Phaethon lepturus | reverse complement strand
CCGGGGAGGGGGACGGGCTCACTCAGAAATACCGTCCCACGCGCCGCACGGCAACAGCAAAGTCGGGACAAGAAGGGCTTCTGGTGGATGGCGACGGCCCAAACTTTCCTGCAGCAAGAAGCGCTGCAAAGGGCATCTCCCAGCAGAGCTGAACTACGGGTGCCACTTCTAAGCATCTTGCAGGCGCTGCCCGTGCGCCAGGCCCCTCCCGAGCAGTGCCCACTGTGCAGGGGTTCGCAGAAAAAGCCGGAGCATGAAGGAGCGCTGCCGGGCGAGGAAGCTCCATGCTCAGTGCCACCCAACGGCACGCGGCGCGCGGGCAGTGGGCTGCCGCAACCCACGAGCACAGCAAAGTCAAAGCAGGCACAGCTGGGGGAAGTTCCTTCACATCTCCAACACACCCTCCGCCTAAATCTGAAGCGGTCTTACTAGCCATCACGTTGACCAGCTGAGGCTAAAACCCAAGAGATCCTCCACTCTTCCCCACGCTCCAGCTGGAAGCGTCCTTGGAAGGAGAAACCACCAAATTAAATCAGGAGCATCCCCTCCCATCTCACACTGATGTGAGTCTCTGCTGCAATTAAGACTCAACAAGTGGCAATAGGATCTCAAGGGGTTTCTGACAGCAGGTCCAGGTCACAAGCTCTTCTGCTCAGGAC
>NW_010560482.1:1460-15113 GCF_000687285.1 Phaethon lepturus | reverse complement strand
CGCGGTGGCGCGGTGCCAGGTCGGTGTGCCGGGTGATCACCAGCACACCGCTCACCGCGTCGGGCGGCCCCACACCGGAGGAGCAGGCTGAGCGTTTTCACAGAGGCTGAGCTTGACCCGGGGGAGCGGCTTTGTTCCTGGCCACAAGTACCTACAAGCTACGCAGAGAGCGCGCAGGTGCAGATTGTATTAACGCTCGGAGATTGCTATGATACCCTGGCAAAAGACCTGCTCCCTCGGAGCTCCCCCACCGCAAACCGCACTGCAGAGAGGTTTTTGGTGGCAAAGAGTGGCTCAGTAGTCCTAACTTACCTCCCTGACCGCCCCTGCTAGCTAATGGCCCGCGCTGTGCTGGCATGCCCACGCTCCTCCCAGCCAAACGGGGGGGAAGAAGAATGGAAGCTGGCAGGACACCGTCTCGGAAGCTGCGCTTTCCTCGTATAGGTTGAACGTCAGATGTGGTTTGCCAGACATGCCAAGAGCCTCCCCTGAAAGCAGAGGATGAAACTCTTCCTCCAGGAGGTGCTCTGTAAAGTCCTCGACTCTGGCTGAGCTGCTGCAGACCCAGGGCTCGGTTGTTGTCAGGGTCGTTTAGCTGATATAGTCCAAGCACTCGCGAGGGAAGTGCCCTCATTTTACTACGCAAGCAACAATATATATCAGCATGTAAATATGCAGGTGCAAAGGCTTCAAACTGCACATGCTTTTAAGGTGCTCTTATAGAGGGCCTCTGTCTGATTAAAATCTGTTTTGGCTTTTTTGTTGTTGTTGTTTGATCATGTTTTATTTGTTTAAAAAGAGAAAAAGCCTACTTTTTCCTAGATGTCCTCCCCAGGTTTTTCCTTCCATGGGCAACTGGATATGAAAAACGGGATGGCTGGTCAAAACAGCTGGTCAAAACAAGTCACTTCTGGTACTTTGTTGGTTACGTTTCCTTTGAGCCCTGCCTCGTACTCTTCCATTTTTCTATTCTTTCTATGTGTTCCCACTCCAAATAATTTCATTTCATACCCATCACTAGGAGACTTTTCACTGAGTTCAGTGTGCTTTGGGTGGGCCCCATGCCTCAGTCAGTCCTGACCGTGATTCCCCACAGTGCCCTTTGTGAAGATGACACTTCCCCGTGAAGAACATTTAGTACAGTACTGGGGTTTCCAGTTTTTTCCCTATTTCTAATTTTGTCTCCACTATTAACTCAGTCTGTCATTCTGGGCAGGTGTGTGTCTCTGGTCTGCCCTTTCTGGTCAGCGGGAAATACAATACTTCTGCCTTCTTACTAAACCCAGCATCAGGAAGATTAAAGAAAGTTTGGGAAATGTTTGCAAACCCTATCAAACACACAAACTCTTCTAGGTGCCAGAAATTAAACCAACTAAATAACCATCTAGAAATAATAGCAATAGTTTCATTATTGAATGATATACAGCAACATAAAAGCATAACTTACAATAGTCATAGCAATGGTTGAAGCTGCTTATATTTCCCCTATATTAAAATACCAATTTCTGAACCATATGTAGAGAAGTTAGGCTGCAATTTGACAGGTTGTTCTGCCCCTGAAAATTCTGCCATCAAACATATCTTAAAAAGCCGATTGATGACTCCTGTGTGGAGACATTACCTCCATTTCTGTCCGTCAGTAAGGGACAGCAGGTACCTGTGAGAGATGGTGTATCAGCTGCTTAATTGTACTGCGATGTAAATAGTTTCTGCAGCACGGATCAGGCCTCTGTCTTTCACCTTCAGCATGGTTCCCTAGTACTTCTGGCAGGAGGTGATGCGATCAGACTTGGCTTTAACACTTTACATCAGCCCCTAATGGGACTTTAAGACAGTCAGGCGATGATGAGGGCTTGACTGACAAGCCTTGGATGTAATGCTCCGGCCTGAAGCGAGGAGAAGTGTTTTGAGGGAGAAGGGTGATCCCACATGTACAATCCTCTGTATTCTACCATCTTTGGATTTAACATGCACTTAAAGAACTGTAACAGTAAGTAAAGACTATGGTCAGATCTATTCACTATGCCAACTTGAACGACTTTTTTTACTTTAGAAGCAAAATCGCTGTCGTGGTTTAACCCCAGCCACAACTCAGCCCCACGCAGCCGCTCGCTCACTCCCCCCGGGTGGGATGGGGAGAGAATCAGAAGGGTAAAAGGGAGAAAACTCGTGGCTTGAGATAAAGGCAGTTTAATAGGTAAAGCAAAAGCCACACGTACAGGCAAAGCAAAGCAAGGAATCCATTCACCATTCCCACGGGCAGGCAGGTGTTCAGCCATCTCCAGGGATGCAGGGCTCCCTCACGTGAAACGGTGACTTGGGAAGACAAACGCCATCACTCTCAACGTCTTCCCCCTTCCTCCTCCTTCCCCCAGCTTTATATGCTGAGCGTTTCTTCAGTGACAACCCTCTTGCTTCCCCCCTGCCACTGGAGAGAGCCATTCCCAGCCCTGGGGTGTGAACACTGCCAGCGGGGTTATTTGCAGCTGGGCCCTTCTCTCGGCTCCCAGCACAGCTCTGCAAGCATTTTCTGCTGGGAGGCATGGGACATACAGTGTAGTGATGGGAACACAGCTGGGAGGGACAGTGCCAGATGTGAGACTTACCTCAAGTCAGTATTGCAGCAGACGAAGAGGAGCTCCTCACGGGGAGACGTCCCCATGAGACACAGAGAGGTGGCCAGAGGGAAACCCTTTCTATGTGGGAAATCTCTTATAACTCTTTAAACTAAAGCATCTCTTTAAACTAAAATAGAAGAGAAGAGCATACAAGCTTTTTTGGACACTAGCAGTAGTACTTGGTGATAAATTTGGTACTTGCTCCTCTAGCCTGTCATTCAAAAGATTTTAGCCTAGATTCTTGCCTCACCCGCTGTGTCTTTGTATTATAGGAAGAAGAGATTCCCTCCCTGCAGAGCTGCCACTAACCAAAGGACAAAATATCAGACAGCATGACTCTTGTGCCTCTCTGTCACAGGTATGAGGAAAAAGGGAGCCTTTATTAATGGAAATTTAATTTGTAATATGTGATCTACCCGTCCAGCACTCTTGCAGATTGAAGAACAGGTGTATTTATAATGCTGGAAAGGAGCCATGCTAGGGATGATAGATACATTATCATCATTAAAAACAGGAATAAATTTAGTAGAATGAAATAATAATACTTCCAGTTTAAACAGCGGTATCAGCTCCATCCAGGCATCCCTGAGAAAATACATAGTATGCAATACATTATTCTGCACTAAGGAGTTCAGGGAGGAGTTCCTCATACTTGTGTATGAGCCTTTGGGAAGCACGCTCTTTTCTCCAGTGAGGGAAGAAATTCTTGTCTTTAGACAGGAATGAGAACTTGCACACTTAGTGACGCCACTTGTTTCACAGACATAAATGACAGCACAGGGTACCTGTCTCCCTCATGAATTAGTCTTGAGAATTCAAGTATGTGAGTATGCAGCTCCTCCTACATTCAAGTCAACTGTTTTCTGTTTGCAGATCATGAGCCTCTTGTCCTTTCTGCACTGCTAGATGGAGCCTTAGGTTCCCAATACTTAATTCTTCCCTCTGATTCTGAATTGAGCAGAAGAGGAATGGCTGAGTGTTTCCTGGGGTTCATAGAGCTCCTGGTGAGCGTTCATTTAGCTTAGGACAAGGTGATGGGCCTCTGGGCACTTTTGGTAGTAGATGGAGATGCAGACGGATACTTGTCCTCAGTAGTAATAGCTGACAATAATGGCTGGGTTTTTTAATACCATTCCACTTCTTTTTTTATAATACCGCAAAGAATGATGACAAAATAATCTCTCTAAAAGAATGCAAGTTGATAAAAGTATAAATCCACAAGTGGAAGCATTGCTCTACGAGATGAATTACAGTATCATTAAAAAATCAGTATGTTTTTGGAACCGCAGAAGTTTAGCATCACTCCAAAGAGTTAATAGCACTTCTCAAAGCATCCAGACTATTCAAGTAGAAGACAAAATGCTACTGTGTGAGGGGTTAAATTACAGGGCATCTCACTTTCCTGATCTCTGGTAATGGAATATGGAGCTTTTCAACTCCAGGTAACTTTGGGATCTACTAATGGGATCGAGAGTTATGACTGTCCTCTGTGAAATGGCCTAAGACCTATTCTCCAGGTGAGGGCTCTCTCCCTCTGTCTCTCCCTTCCTCCCCCAATATACCTCTCATTACAATAAGATTTGGGTACTTTCGATCAGGAGAGTATGCAAATTCCTCACCAGCACAGTCAGAGGCTGTGCAGAGCCTGCTGCCACACCAGGAACGGGAAAGGGCGCAAGGAGGTTATGCCAACTGGATGGAAATCTTACCCTAAGAGATCTGAAAGGATCACCTTGTATAAACACTTTAAACAATTTTGAAAGTGCCTTTTAAATACTGAGGCTATGCAGTCTCATTGCACTGAGTGACTAAAACCTAAGCAAGCACACTACTTACGCTCTGCGTGGAGATGAAACCACTCCACAGAGCAGTTTCTTCCGGACAGCATGGGAGAAGAATTGTCACTGTCTTGCTGCATCTGTTGACATTACATTTGTCATGTCTTTATTTGCAGTGGCTGCTCTGCGGATGGACACAGGATATCTATCTGCAGAGCTGCCAATCAATAACTTTCATCAATATTCACTTAATTTTTAGAGTAGAGAACAATCACGCTGCACCAGGAGATAAGGATGAGTCAGTGTGTTAGACAGCTTGGTGTGTTTTGCTATTATCTCTCTATCAGCACTGTTCTGAGGCACTCCAACGAGCTCAAGCCAGTACCATCCATATTATAGAAAGACACACAAAATCTCCAGCTAGTTCACTTTTTCTGCTGACTACCAAACCACCACCTTTTGTAGAGAAACTAGTCCTTACTTGTCCCACTAATAGGCCTTAATGTCCCTGACCATCCTCACCTGGGGCTCCACATGGGCCCAGGAGCTCTATTTAAGCTCAGCCCGGGGCCCTCAGCTCTGGCTGGAGCTGCCTTGGAGAAGTGCTGGTCTCTGGTGCGGCCATGCCGCTGCCTGGCTGTGCACCGTGCTGCTCCGGACCCGAGGGCTGGCTTAACTGGGGACGTCCTCATCGCGCTGAGGCTGTCTGCTCGAGGCTATTGGCAGTGGCTGCTCTGCGGATGGACACAGGATATCTATCTGCAGAGCTGCCAATCAATAACTTTCATCAATATTCACTTAATTTTTAGAGTAGAGAACAATCACGCTGCACCAGGAGATAAGGATGAGTCAGTGTGTTAGACAGCTTGGTGTGTTTTGCTATTATCTCTCTATCAGCACTGTTCTGAGGCACTCCAACGAGCTCAAGCCAGTACCATCCATATTATAGAAAGACACACAAAATCTCCAGCTAGTTCACTTTTTCTGCTGACTACCAAACCACCACCTTTTGTAGAGAAACTAGTCCTTACTTGTCCCACTAATAGGCCTTAATGTCCCTGACCATCCTCACCTGGGGCTCCACATGGGCCCAGGAGCTCTATTTAAGCTCAGCCCGGGGCCCTCAGCTCTGGCTGGAGCTGCCTTGGAGAAGTGCTGGTCTCTGGTGCGGCCATGCCGCTGCCTGGCTGTGCACCGTGCTGCTCCGGACCCGAGGGCTGGCTTAACTGGGGACGTCCTCATCGCGCTGAGGCTGTCTGCTCGAGGCTGCCGCCTCCGCCTCCAGCTCGCCGTGCGCGGGGGCTGTGGGCTGGGGGCCGGGCTGGTAAGGGCCCTGTCCTGCCAGCCCTCTCGCTGTGCCTCCCTCCCTGGCCCTGCTGCTTCCTCGCCCTTTAGCAGGGGTCCTGCGGGGGCAATCTTCAGTGTGTAAAAAAAAAATCAATTTTTACGCTTTTACAAGTGAAAGCTCTCGAAAGAGACTCTTCTCTGTTAATGAAGTATAAATGTGAGAATGGCATTAAATATTCAGGTGGCTCCCCACTGCTCCCAAACCGCTGCAAGCTGAGGATGCGTGTAGCTGTTGGGGCAACGTGGCTCAGGCATGGAAAAGGCGTCCACCTGCGGGTGTGTGGAAGCACCTAGAGGAGCCCACTTTGAATCTGCCTTTACAGCTAAGCCCTGACAGTCTGTCTGCTCCGCAGCATCCCTGCACGTGCTTTGCGAGCCAGCCCGCCCGGCGTGCGGCTGCTGCCTGTTCCTCTGTCGCTTGAAGCTTGGCACGCATGGTGAGCGGCTCGGTGAGAGCTAACCTGGCGTCTGCCGCCGGGCCTGTCTGTGGTCGCGTCTCTCGTCGGGGTGGCGGGGGACAGAAATAACGGGCAGAAGGGATGCAGACGGGGGCAATGACCTTGGCTGGCTGTTTTCCCAAAGGGCCTGGAGCCAGCCTCTGCTCTCTGATACTCACCATTACCAGTGGGATCAACAGCGAAAACTAACAGTGAGGAGTTCCACCGAGCAGATGCACTGCCTTGGTCAGAGCAAAAGAGCAGTTAAATTTGATATTCAACTTGCCGGATTACCTCAGCTGAAAGTAATTTTGCGGCAATCGTGCATGAACTCAGCAAGCAGTGGTCCTGCAGGTGAATTTGAATTACTTGATAAGTGCTCAACAAGTCTCTCTCTGGTTTTTATTTTTTGGGGAATCTTATTCCTAAATTGCCTTACTCTGGTTGTATGCTTCTTATTTTGGGTGTGTACTTTGTAATTGGGAGTGAAGGACCAGAGTCCTGGCTCTTAACCGAAGGCAGATGCCCCTTTTCCTTGTTGCCTTGGAAATTTTCTTGAAGGGGGATAGTGTTTCTGCATGGAGCTATTCAGTGTGGTTTGGAAGGGAGGAAAATACTGCCACGTATCAGCTGTGAGTGTAATAACACCTCTGAATAGGGACTAGCCTCTTAAATTAATTTCTCCGCCGTGTTTCATTTCAGGCTTGTTCAGACTGCTCCAGGATTTCTTCTATAAACTTATAGCTGTTCTTTCTAGAAAAGTGAACGTCATAGTTGCACATGAATATTTACAGTTCAAATGCCATGGGATGGGTGGACATTCATATCAGAAGTGTTTGTGCATTCATTCCTCATGAGAACCAACATCACGTGGCCTGTTTGAATCATCCCAAACAATCAAATTGGCTTAATCGGTAAAAATTGCATAATTATTCACAGTGGTTTATAATTAAAGGATAAATGTTTGAAAGAAGCTTCCACAAAGCCTGTGGTGAGGAGTGTTGCAGAGGAAGGGCAATACGGGGTGGATGTGCCAGGTCCCCTGCGCTGGGTGGATGTCATGGCCTCCCTGATGCCCCTCGAGCCACTGGGCAGCGGTGGGAACATGCCCGCCAAATCAGAAATGTTGCATTAACTGTGCATCAGACTTGGAATTCCGCTTCTTTTTAATTGCCTTAAGCAGTAAGTCACCTGTGCTGTAAATGGTTAATTGGTTCAACTCTTACCTCTGGGACTGGGTTGGTCCTGGATGGCTCAGGCTGGATCTGTACATCCATGCCACGGTGCTTCCTGAGGGATTTTTCATTTCATAAACGAAGTGCAGGCAGGATGCATAAAGGTGCCAAAAGAAGTATAACTCAGTATGGACCAAGAAAAATAATCAGGGAGGGCTTGGGTAATTCTGGCAAAAAGCAGCCATGCTGCAGCCTTCCCACCCGGCTGAGCTCCACATGCGGGTGTGCCTTGCCCGGCCCTTCCCCTTCAGCCCTCCCGCCGTGCAGGAGGGGACCGTGCTGGGGAAGCTTAGAAACCCAAGTTAAGGGAGTGCCTTTTTCTTTAAGTCCTCTTCTCAGCTAAGGGTGAGGAGCAGAGAGCCTGCCAGAGCAGTTCAGTTTGTACGATGCTGTCCGCAGCGCTTGGTTCGGTATCTGTTTTGGGGCTCCTGGGTTGCTTCTGACAGCCTTCCCTTCACTCAGCGTTCGACTGCATTGGCCACTAATTCTTCTAGAACCAGCCTTTTGAAAGGGCAAAGGGGATTAAAAGGCAAGACTTGTAGTTTTCTTCTTTCGGAGCCTGGCAGCCAGCTGGCTCACCGCTACCGAAAGCACCGAAGTCGTGCACCGAGTCTGCGCTTAGCCCTGAGCACTAATGCCCTTTCCCCGCTGACATCGTTACGCTCATTTGCTCACATCTCGCCCGGGCCAGGAGGCACCGGAGGGCCCAGGAGGGTGCCCGCTCTCTGCCAGCCCTCACGCGGGCCGTTACGCGGGCAGGGCTAAGGGCAGGCGGTTCACAGCAGCGCGGCCCGGATTCGGGGAGCCGGCGCCCGGGCTTGCTTGTATTGCTGAGGCTGGTGCGGGCAGGCGTTACTGGGGGGTCCTTGGGGGTGGGAAGCCTGCTCTCAGATGTGGAGATGGGGGATTTTGGGGAGGGGACAGGGCGAGATTCATTTTGCTGGGTCAATCCTGCTTTACCCCTTCCTGTAGGGTAGACAGCAAAGCCTTTCGGTGTCCCCCGCGGTGCCCTCCCCGGGTGGTAGAGCAGCTACCTCCGGGGACGAGATACCCGAAGACTGCCCAGCAGACCCCCCAACAGTCTTGGGGCAACAGCCTTGCCCCGCAGAAATGAGTCTTGGCATGTCCTGCTTCACTGGAGTCTTCAGCCTCACTGCTGTGAAGCTCCCACCTGACGCTAGTTGGAAGATGAGGACTGAGACATTGCAGGCACAGGTAATGGGCAGAGGTTGTGGTCAACAGCCGCAGGAAAGCGGCCATGAGCTTTCCTCCATGTTCCCCCGGTAACGTCCCGTTTCCCTACCAAACGCAAAGCTGTCCTAAGCCCCGCTGTCCCAGGTTTTTTTACCAGCTTGGTTGCAGGCAGGGTAGAGAGGGAACAGTTTGGACCTTTCTGAATTTCCTTAGGCTTTCTAGTTGGAGATTCACTGAGGAAACGCATACCCTGATCCACTGGAATTGCCTGTTACCTGCTGTTCCACCTGCTCTTCGCTGGCAACTTATCCACACAGACTGATTCCTGTGGGACCTCTTCCTCCCTGTTTGGGGTTCATTGCAGCCCAAGGGCTGTTCCCATCTATCTGCTCTGAGCAGGCCTACCTGGAGCAGGTCTCCAGGGCGGTTTTGGCTCCAGCAATACATTTATGAATAGAAAAGCCAAATTACAAGTGCGAGATGGGTTTCATTCTCCGCCGCACGCTGCAACCATTTTGCCGAGCTTCTCCCTCATTTGGGCCAGGCAAGGACCTGCGTGATGCCGTGTCCCCAAGCCCACGTGCCAACGTTGCACTGCACGTGCCAGCCCTGCGCTCCTTGTTCTGTGTTAACAAACGAATGGGAGAGAAATACAGTACGCTCATGGCTCAAAGGGATGCGCTGTGTCAGATGATCCCTTAAGCATTATTTGCCTGGCACTTATGGGAACATAGCAGCCATGAAGGGATAAATATGCCCTCTCCAGGAAAAATTTGGTTTCCTAGTGGAGGTGCAAGGGAAGTCATCCATCCTTCTTAATGTTTAAAATAAAATTTGCCTGCTCGTTAGCTGTGATTTATTGTTTTTGCTTTGGTCCTACAAATGGAATGGACTCAGAAGGTTAAGCCCAGATGAGCTCATGCTGTTCAGCTGGACGATATTAGGAGTTAATCCCTTTGCGTGGTTCCATGTTCTGTAATACCTCTCAAGCCTGATGATTGCAGCTGTATGTTAAAAGCTTTTTTTAAGATAATCTGCTGGAAATACGAAGCTGGTAGAAATAAAAAAAATTTCTTCTTTCCATAGAAAAGACACAGTATCTGTTTCCATATTTAAAACTTCTCTTTGAACTGGCTTGCAAAATAAATTCAGGATTGATTACAGCCTTCCAGTGATGACTTGTAAATTCAAATCTATTACAGAGATGTAACTGGTAATGTTTCCCACAACCACTGCAAGTAATTAAAGGTCTCCTTCACAATTTTAATAATCTGCTTGTTTCCTGGCTACTAAACTCTTTTGTTCCATGTGGTTTTTCTTTGCTTTGTGTTGATGGCACTTAAGATGGCCGGTTTCTGGGAGCCCGTGAACTATGTGTTTTAACTGTAGCGTATCAACCAGGTAATTTTATAGCCTTCTGGGCTGCGAGATAATTAAAAATATGTATACCAAATCTACCCTGTAGACTGAAACTCCCAAGTGTGTGCTGGGTTGACCTAGGGGTGCCAGCAGGGGTTATTTATTTGATTCCTGTGCTAACAGAATGTTTTAGGGATTTGCTACTTATGCAAAATCCTCATACCAGGTTTCTGAGCCACCAAACAAACAGCTGATCCACTCATCCAGGTTAACCTTCTTGTTTCCATCTGTGTCACGGAGGATGGAAAGTGGATTGCAAATAACAGACTTGCTCTCTCTGAAGAATTATGGGAACACGGCAATGCCCCAAGTGTTTGCAACACGCCTCTGAGCTAAATAACAGTTAAAGTAAGCTTATTTCTGAAAGAAAGCCAGAGTATTGCTAACTCTGGCTTTCTTTTTAATTCTCTTGAGTTTTATTTATAGCTTCTGTGTAAAAAAAAAAAAAAAAAAAAGTGCCTATGATAGCAGAGAAACATGTTCTGAGCAATTCCTAATAGCTTGAAAATCAGAAAGCAGAGCAAAGGGCTTAGCTTAGGTAAGCATGTCTGTCCTTTTAAGGTCTGAGTTTAAATGCAAAACTCTCTAGAACATTGTGGTTTAGATAGCTGGCCTCGGTCTGGTCTGTCAGGGCCAAGGAGAGCTAGTAAGAAGCTCTTTCTCTAATAGTGTTTAGTGTATCAGCTGTTACTCTAAGCTCCTTGCGAGCATGTGCCCCATGTGAAGAAATGAACTCTGCAGGCACACTGCAGGGGTGCTATTTTCAAGATCTGTGTGATCTGTAAGTCAATCAAGTAATTCTGAGGGCCTGACTTTCCATTTAGGAATGCTTAGGCTTGCCGGTGCCAGGAACAAAGCAGAAAGTAACAGAACTGGTGTTTGGAAGGCAACTAAATGATGGAGAAAATAGATGGGAGGAGGAAAAAGCACAGTATTCTTACACCATTCATACTTTTCAGTTGGCATTTCTATTTCATATGCTTCCTTGATTTTTTTCCCACTCCTTCCTCTGCTCTCCTTTTCTGCTACTCAGCAGCTTAGGTTCAAATAATACACAGTGCTAGAAGACATTGGTCCTGCTTTTTATCTGCGGAAATGTGTAGAAGAGATTAGAGTTTAAGGGACCTCAGTTCTAGGCTGGGTTTTGTGTGACCAGACTAGATGAACAGGACACAGGTTTGGCCAAGAATATAATATTGGCTCTTCCACTGTTAGAGAAAAGTTGGTCTCAAAGTTCATGAATCTGGCTCAGCAGGGCCAAAAGGGGAGGTCATCTGTGCTAAACATGATACTTTGCCTTATTGTTTGATTGGGATGGTTCTCAAGGTTTAGTCTTTCAGTTTGTCCTCTCTGGTGTAAGGTAAAAAGCTCTCTAGTTGAGGCTGAACTAAGACTTGAAAAATATTTTAGTTCTCCACTCTCTGTCTGACGGACCTTGGGCAAATCTGATCTCCGTGCATCTGTTCAACAGAAACAGTACGCCTCTCTCAGGAGTGGGAGAGGTAAGTCGTTAATGTTTACAGCATCTGAGCATTTCAGAGGAGTGAGGAGCATACAAATACCTACAGAAATAGGCAAACTTCCAAAGCTGTACATTGGAAATACCATCCTTATTTAGTGTATGATAGCTAATAACTTGTGAATTGCTTTAATTGCTTAGTTTTCATATAAAGCAATAGTAATATGAGCTGTGAGCCTAAATTAAGCTGTGTCAAATGTTTGCCAGTAATGTTATCCCATGCTAGTACTAGCCAGGCTTTTTTAGCAGGCTCTTCTGTGGAGCACCTGCGTGTCACCACCCTAACAAGCAACTCACCAGCTTGTTCTTCGTATCTCGTACTACAGCTTACATCGCCCCAAAGCTACCATAAAAATCAACTCAGTGAGATGAGAGTCCAATCCATAAACTTTAAGTTGCTGTACTGTGCTGGCAGGATGGGTGACCAGAGTCTAGTTCACCGGCATTGTGCGCCGAACTGGGTGGCTGTGTAAAAGCCTCTAGGAAGTATGAAATGTGTAGCTGAAGGGTCCCTGCTCTTGTGTTTTTAGGTACACTTGGAGCTCCAGGAGGTGCTGCTGGCTGCTGAAGCACTCGGCACATCAGCTCTTTATTTCAGGCTTTGACCATGCTTGGAGAAGGATGGGGGAGTTCTCCAGCGATGCAGCCTTCAGGAGGTACCTTCTCATCCCCTGGGCCTCAGGCAATGCACCTAGAAATGAAATGCACTGCATTTAAGAAAGAGGAGTGAAAACAGAGAAGCACATCTGGAAAAGGAAGCAGAACTTTCTGCCTGCCCAATTTATAGAAGTGTGCTGTTATTTAACAGGAGCGGATTTTCGCTTTAAGATTTAGTGGAAAAATGCTTCAGCACACTGTGCCAGGGGAAGATGTAGATAATGAAGCTTTTTCAGCTCTTGCTGGCCACATCTGTGGTTTCTGTTACGTTCTGAGATGTGGACTCTCCACTGCCATATTCCCAGAAGGGAAGGAAGGAATGAACTTAGGCAATGAAAGCATTTTTGTAATACTGGAAGCTTAGGTATATTCTACGTATTTTTTAAAACGTGAGAAAGTAAGAGTGTTACAAAGGTTCAGAGCTGTAAGTCTTACTTCAACCATCATGCATTTTGGCTGCAGTAGTAGTTAAACAGTTTTTCAAAAGTCCTTCTATAAACTTGGTTGGATAATGGCTTCTTCAAAGGCAATCACGTTCCTCTAATTTGCTGACTTCAAGAACACCAACAAAACAGTGGACAAAGGTATACTTTGCTTGTGATCTCAAAAAAATATGTTTGCCAACACCAGTCTTAAGAGCTTATTAAAGTACTAAACTATTATGGATTAAAGCAATGTCCCGGTTTACATACAGGTTAAAAGACAAAGTGATGAAAAGCTTTTTAGTTAAATTTCAGCGCAAAGATGTGCTAATTATGACATACCTCAAGATTTTGTTAAGACCCAGGTTAAATTACACAATATGCAAGGAACAGTGTTTTTTGAGGTTAAGCGAGATGGAGATGATGGGAACTCCAAGGAGCTTTCAGATTTCGGTGCTTTCCAATGGCAAATTAAATACAGAATCAGTAAATGCTATATAATGCCAATGGGAAGAATGAATTAATTTAAACGATGCAAGAGTACTGAAGGATTGTTAACTGATTAGTGAATGACTCGGGAAAAGGCTTGGATGTTGCTGTGCATTGCTCAGCAAATTTTGTGTGACAGGTCAAAAAAAAACAGGACAGAAAACAGGACTGAATGCATGCCAGAGCATGTGAGTGCTCCACCCAATGCCAGATTTTGTCCTTAGCCTGAGAGGTACATCAGAAACCAGGGACTTAAGCTGGAAAGGAACTCCAGAAGCTCTCACAATGAACCTGTTACTGAAACAGGTTTTTTTGCAAGAAGATGAACTATAGTTAGGAAGAATACTTTTCTACCCCTTTCCTGGTTTTACTTGATTAAAGTCTGGTTTCCCGCCCGAATACCCTGGAGTACAGCACAGATGTGACGCGGGGCTGGCAATCATCCCGGGAAGTTTAAGTGGCTGCGTTGCTACATAAACAGGGATCAAGTAGCCCAGAGAAGGATGAGCACAGCTTCCCTGAGCCCTGGCTGTGTGAC
>NW_010560482.1:0-1429 GCF_000687285.1 Phaethon lepturus | reverse complement strand
TTCCTGCTGGCAGTCTTTCTGGGCACCTCTAGGTAGGTGATGCCCAGTACCTGCTTCCCATTTTTCCTTCTTTCCCTGCCACTCTCAAAGAAGAAACAGGAAAGATGCACTTTTACTTAGGGGGCCTTATCCTTCCAAATTCTTGCATAGACAAGTTGGGAGGGAAAACCAAACTCCTTTTGGTGGAAGATCACATGAGGTCTGGAAAGCTAACAGTTACCTGTGGTGGTCAGGAAGCTTTCCATCATCTGGGGATAAAGGGTTAAAAAAAAAAGAATAAGTTTCTGTAGCTGGCAAAGGCTGTGACAAGATCTCCACCCGGCTCCCCTGCTGCCGGAGACTTGTTCCAGGCACTTTGCTGGCTCTGGCAGCGCAGCTTGGGGGTCCCTGTGGGCCCTGGCAAGGCATCGCCTTTTCAAGGTGCCTCCCAAGAGCCCAGTTCAGCCAGTGGTGGCTTTTGGACTTCAGCAGTTGCTAAGGTCATGACTTTGTTACAAAACACCAGTCCTGTGGCTGTTTACAGCATAGTTCACAAGATTATATATGGAGCCAAGGCCAGATATTTGGGGTTTTACCCTAATCGTGAGGGCGCAGTTAAAAATCACTGTCTGATGGGGCTAGACCATGGTGTAACATACTTGGCAGCAACACGCCTCCCCGAGGTGGTTATGAAGAAGCAGCAAGCAAGGCCGGTCTCTTTTGTGTTCAATCTCCCTGTAACGCTTTCCTCTTCCTTCCCCCTCTCTGTGCTGATGGTTAACTCTTGGTGAAGTGTTTTGGCTTCGCTTTTATAAGCTGTGGGCAAAAAAAAGAGTTGCGTGCGGTATCGCCGAGTAGGCAGAGTTGCTCGTTACTGTTGCAGGGTGACGGGTTTCCACAGGGGGTTTGGATTGCAGGCGGCATCCTGACCTGGGGCAGGCCTGTGACGGCAGCCATACGCTTCAGACTTCTGCTTGGCTTTCGTTGTGTGACATGAGGGTCCGACAGCTTTGCTGTTGCCTGTGGAGCTCTGCTGAAGGGTCTGCCCTCAGCGTCACCTGCTCGTGCCGGGGATGGTCATTTCAAGGAGGAAAGCAGACGCTTGTCCAGTATGGGCTGCCAGCGCCAGCAGTGGTGCTGCGCCGGAGCCCTGGATCAGGAGCTGAGCCTGGTAAACGTGTCGCTCTGCTCGGCTGGCGACTCCCACGAACCGAGCCAGTCATCCTAGCAGTTTGTAGGGAGAAGTAAAGCCTGGGATAGGCAGATTAACGCAAGGCGCAGGCAGGCTTTTCCCTGGGCTTGAAAAGCAGCAGCAGCTTTGGGCAGAGCGCGGGCTGAGAGCAATTGCTCGGGGTTTACCCTGATCACGTTTTCGGCTGCTCCGAGTCACCTATGCATAGGGGTGGCTGCTCCTGTCTGATGGCAAAACCTGGAGCAGGCGTACCCCGCC
>NW_010560481.1:31887-50800 GCF_000687285.1 Phaethon lepturus | reverse complement strand
AACCTTAATGATTCTGTGATTCTATGACTAACTGCTAGAGCAGTCAGAACTGATTGAAGTAAATGTTAGATCACTTTAGCTGTTAACGGCAAAAAGCAAAGTCATGCATTTGCGTACTGGCACAGAGATAATTGTTTTCTCCCAACAATATAAAAGAATGCAAGTAGGGACTGGTAGTTTTACCTTTAATATGGCAATATGGTCATTTGAGCATTTTCCTTGTCATTAGAAATGTTGGTTATGTTCAGTCTCCCCCGGTGAGATTTTCAGTGACTGCGGGATTTTTAATTTTGGTCTTAAGCACACATGAAAGACAAATGTGAAACAAGAGCACATGAAATATTTATTTTGTAGTATTTTGGTCTTTGTAGAATCAGTAAAGATATCTGAGTAAAGCATTGTTCTGTTCATCAGAAGGTAAATTATGTAAGTACAGAATTACGTGGGAACCAGAAATGAGGTTTTTTAAATGTATATGCAGTTAATTCTGTAAAGATCAAAGCTCCCTCTATAAAATGAATTCACTTTGCATTTCTATAATGTTTTAATATTTATTCTGTCTGGAAGTGCTGTCTGTCCCAATACAAGAACAGATATATTTAAACAGATTTTTTTGGATTCTGTCCACTCCCTGCACTACAACTGTGACCTTATCGTCCTGTTCTTTGGGTTCTTGCTTTAATTTGGATACACAAATCCCTGAATAGTGAGTACAAAATAGCATCTCTTTTTTCACTTTCCCTCAGCATTGCAATTTATCATGCAACACTAGTTAGCCCTAAAAATGTTTCTCCTGGTTTTAAGGCATTCAGCCCATTGCCTGCTTATTGTTAGGAGTCTTTATAGACATCCAAGTGCTAACAAATGCAAAATAAAAGAACCTGTTTTTTATATTACTAGAGGAAAACTTCAGACCAAAAGAAAAGCAGGAAAATATTTTTTCAAGATTCTTTAAACTTCATTGAGGATATGAATTCCAGTAATTGAGTTCTAGTAATGGCATTTCCTGTATTTTCACACACATCCCTCAGCTGAAACAATTTATGTGTAAGTAAAATTATAGTGTGCAGTCAGTGCTAATGCTTTCATAGAATAATTTGGGTTGGAAAGGACCATTAAAGGTCATCTAGTCCAACCCCCTTGCAATCAGCAGGGACATCCCCAACTAGATCAGGTTGCTCAGAGTCCTGTCCAACCTGACCTGGAATGTTTCCAGGGAGGGGGCATTTACCACCTCTCTGGGCAACCTGTGCCCATGTTTCACCCCCTCATGGTGAAAAATTTCTTCCTTATAATCTAGTCTGAATATACCCTCTTTTAGTTTAAAACCATTACCCCTTGTCCTTTCACAAGAAGCTTTAATCATGTTATGCAGATACCAAAGTCATAGCCTGTATGATTTCTCATTTTACTCCTTCAGATGAAGAAGCAGAGTAGGAATACATTTGAAATATTAATCAAATAAGCCTGGTGGCTTTTTTTGCATCTTTCATGACTCTAAGTGGTGTTACAGGAAAAGAATTGTAGTCTTAACAATGTTGAGGCAGAGTAGCAAAACATATTGAAACCTCTTCCCTTCTTTGTTCCCATCTTTGGCAAAATCAAAAGTAGAATTTAGGCACTCAAAGTGTAATTTGTGCAGAATTTAAAAGCTTATGGTTGTGACAAGCAACATCTGCAGTTTCAAATGTTTTAAGCCAAAATTTTTACCTGTCTAAACTTGACATATTCTGCATTCCAGATGCACAGCCAGCTATCCAGCTCTCACCTGAGGCCACCTGGAACCCACAGCAAGACATCCCTTTGTCTATGTCCTCAGAAAGAAAAAAAAAAGTGTGCTCTGCAGTAGAGAGAATGAAGTTAATATTTGCCCTGAGATGGAAATTCTGATTGAAGGAAAGAATTTGTCCTGAGGGTTTATGCAACACAGAAGTAGGTGTAAATTATCTCATTCTTATCTTCTCCAAATTTGCCCCAGTAATTTGAATTCCTTCTAGACCATTGAATTAGGTTATCTTAGCACTAAATTATTCCTGTAGCTGGCATGACTAGTTCCCTAGCCTCTTTTATTCACAAGATCAGCCTTTTCCTATATTGTTCCATGATAAAATAGAAGTTTACAGAAATGCAAAGACAGAACAGAACACTTTCTCTAATTCCGTCTCCTAAAGACTAATATTTTCCAGGAATCCTGAAGTAAATGCAGTGGAAAAAAAATTCCAGTTAAATCCTGTTGAAACTTTACTTATTCAGAGCTTCAGTTTTGCATATATTTAGATCTGTCTCTGTACAAATTTTCAACTTTAATTTTTATAAATTATGCAAATCCAATTCTGGTGTTTATGAATTACATGTACTACTCCAAACCTTCATGCACAAATGACTGAAGGACCCAGCCACCTAACATGCTGAAACAAGTTACCAACCAACCAAAGAAATTGTTAGCATTTAATTGTTATGATCTCACAGATATGTCTGGTAGAACAGAGCAAAGAAGCAAGATATTCATAGTAGCTTTAAAAACTGAGATCTAAGAGTTTGAGAACAAGAGGGACAGCCACCTGAAAAAAAAAAATTTTTTTTAGATTGCCTTACAAGTTAACAATGAAAGGGAATATGCACAAATAACAAAGAAAACACTATAGTCTAAGGAAGAAGCCTGAAGCAAGGGGTGAAGTCTTTGTGAGTATTAAACACTGAATGGACATTTTCCCAAATTCCAAAAGTGGTAAGGAAAGAGAGACACAAAACTGTATATGGATATTCCACATATTACACAGTTTCCTCTGTCTTTCACAAGACAGCTGACCCCCACCTCTAATTCTAATTCATTGTTAGAATGTAACAATGGCTGTACTGGGTCAGGCTGAAGATCTCTCTAGCGCAGTAGTGGTTTTGTTTCCAGTAGTGGTCAAAAGAGGATCCTTGGGGAAGAATGGAATAACAAAGAACAGACCAAGCACACAGTGACTTCCCCAGTGTTATTGCCTTCTACTTGCTCCAAGTATGTCTTAGAAGAATATACTAAAACCAGAATACTCTAAGGCTGCATCATGAGCAGAGTTTGTTTTTTAAGCAAGCCAGGGAATTTTCAGGGTGCTCAACCCTACATGGTGAATATTAGTGGTGAAATGTAGGACTCCTGGGAAGGTGTGATACAGAGGATCTGTGCTTAAATTATGAGACTAATAAACAGAAAAGCCCTTCCAGTCCTTTGGTCATTCAGACCAAGAAGTTACGTACATTGCCCCCCAAAAAGAACACTCAGCTTGTGTCTAGTAGGAGCCAGATGAAACTGGTAATTTCCCTTGAGCTTCAAAGTCCTAGGCTTTGGCACAGACCTACCTTAGGAGGAGGAAATCTTAAATGAGTTCTTGGCTAAAGTTGTTATTTACAGCTTGAAAATGGACAGGTAACCTGCTGAATATGAATTTTATCAAACAACACCTAGCTGCACAGTTTCATATAACTCATTAAAAGATGGGAGAATATAGATTTTATAGCTGTACAGAACTTCCTAGTGTACAGACAGTTAGCAGAAGTCCATAGCAAATTCTGTAGGAAGAAAGTAGCCAGCACACCCTCTCATTCCAGGCTCTGTAAGATTCTTGCATAAACTGCCAACAGAAAGAGACCTAAAGAGACAGAATCTAATTTGCTGTGTAGTGGCAGACACAATAAAGGCCAATATTATCCAACTGCTGTTTCTATTGACTTACTACTTTGATCGGTGCAGTTTTTCAAAACCATCCTAAAATTTTACCCTGGTTTTATTTTATTTTTTCCAGGGCTTATGATAATGGAACAAACTCTAGAAGACTACATGAAACCTGGGGGAGAGAAAGAAGGGGAAAACATGGCATAAAGGCTATATAGTGCCACAGGACAACTCTCATCTACATGACTAAATGTCCATCCCTCCTAAAACAAGGCACTATAATAGTCCCCAGCGAGTCCTGCATTCTGACCTGTGCCCAATCAAAATATTGAAAAAGCATTAGCTGGTTCATAGCCAACGTAACACCAGGCAGTGTGTTTCGGTTAAGCAGAACAAACAGCTACAGATCAGTGCTGCAACTCATACCATGACTCTGCTCCATTTATTAATACAAACATTTCTAATGTCATTCATGATGGCATCATGACCAGTACTGGAGAAATTTTTTTGCTCATGTACTGCTCCCTTATTATTCTCTACAAGTAAATAGAGAGAAGCCTCTGTAACTACCCACTTAAAAAAAAACCAAAACACCTCTCATAAAAAGCCAAAATTTCCCTTGTTCCAACTTGTGTCCATTGCCCTCTTCGTCCTTCCACTGTGTGCCTCTGAGAAGAGTCTGCATACATCTTCTCTACATCCTCTCATATTTGAAATATCTGAAGACAGCAGTAAGATCTGTCCCCTTTTCTCCTCTCTTTTAAAGGTGGAACAATCCCAGTTCTCTCCTCATATATCATATGCTTCAGTGCCATGACCAGCTTCACAGCTCTCAGCTGGACTCGCTCCAGCATACTAATATCTTGTACTCAGGAGCCCAAGACTTGGTGCATTAGTCTGAATGAGGTATCACTAGTGCAAAGTAGAGGGGAAAAATAAGTTCCCTTGACCTACCAGCTACACTCTAAAAGTCATCTTGTTAATGTGGTTGGCATTCTGCAAGGGCACAGTAACATATCTGTGAAAATACTTTATTACTAACAAAGGTGAAGATACATATGGACTAACACTGAGTTACAAGGCCAGGAAAAACAAAGGTTCTGTTTTGATTGCACTCTTAAATGTATCATTAGGCCTTTCTTATTCAAATTGCAAACAAAGCAGTTATGCATCTCTTAAACTTTACTGTCCAGCTTAGGAGACATTCTCCATTCAAGGTGGCAGCTTACTTCTTACACCCTAAGGGAAAAACAATACAAATGGTATTCAAACCCAATGACTAAAGAGTGCAGTAGGAAGAAATGGTTCAAGGGGAGAAATGCAATGGGAAGCAGCAAGGAGGAATAATGGCATGGGAAGAAAGGAGGAGAGACTAATGAAAGGGCAAAATGGGAAAAGGTAGAGGAAAGGGCAAGAGAATTATTGTAGAGGTGAAAGGTAGGGAAGAAATAGTCTTTAGTCTTTGTAAGCATCTGGGAAGTCTGGCAACACTCGCAAAGGCCTCTTCTCAAGCTCTAGAGCCTACTGCAAAAACAGACCCTACTGACCTCCTCTTTCAAACCCTTTTAAAGTTCTAAATGCTATAAAATCTACCCTAGTGTTTCAAATAAACTCAGTGACCGCTTGCAACGCGTGAATCCTTGATCAGTCTTTTGGCTCTGCATAATCAACTTTCCACAGTACACTGAGACTCTGGCATTGCTTCCTAGTGGTCAGTGCCAGCAGCAACCTGAGTTTCAACCATTTTAATTTGTAAGGATTAAGAATTTAAATCTAAATCCAGTGATTTGTTTGGCCTAAAGGGACATTTTATGCTTTGATTTTATTTTTTAACAAAAACACTCACAAGTCTAGCAGTTGTCCAGAAACCAGCTGATTTTCTGTTAATTTTGCCTTTCAGCTTTCAAATTTCGTGTTCAAACTACCCCTCCTATTTTTAAGCCATTTGCCCCAAGAGGATCAAACAGGGCATTTTTGTGTAATGAACTCCTTTCTCCATGACCACAGCTTTCACTGTGGACAGCAAGAATGTTGCAAATAGGGCTTTATTTATTTATTGTATTTGTTATATAACACCCATCCCCATGTATCTGGCTGCCCTACAAAAGTTAAAGACAAGAATAAATAAAATAAGGCTATACCCAGTGGCCAGAGAGAAGCAGCTGTTCTGCCAAGAGAGAAGCCAAGAAAAAACAACTCAGAGAAAAAGAGCTGTTGAGAAAATCAAGATAAAATGATCAAAGATGCACTGTCCAAAAAGGTCAGCAGAGTTTATTATAGAGGCTTTTGCATGCCCTGTCTGCTTGATTGCCATATATAAGCATTTTACAGTCAGCCCTGGAGACTAATGCAGGTGGAGATGCTGTACAAACCTATCAGTGGAACCAAAAAACGTTCTGCAGCTGTCCAAAAGTAGTGTGGTAGTTTTTCACGGTAGTGTGAAAAGAGAAGGAATTGTGACACTCAATTCTAACTGTTTAACAAAGATGAGGACGGTTTACATTCATTTGTTAGAGTCACTGCCATAAACAGTCATGTGAAAATTACTGTGATTGAATAGCAGGAACAAAGCAAAAGGAAATGAAATTATATTTAAATTTTTTTACTGCTAAAAATAAAAGTCAATATCAAAAGTACTGTAGAAAAGTAAGTTTTCCATAGCACAAAAGAGACATCTAAATTCCAGAGAATTCAAAAAAATTATTAGCACACCATTTATCTCCAACCCTGTTGAGTCTCTTACACAGCCATTAGTAAACTGTATTTGAAATTTGTCACTCCACAAAACAGTGGGAGTGTGTTCATTATTCTATTTGTTTAACATAGCAGAATGCAGAAAACAGATTGATTTTGAACCCCAGCAGTACAGCCACATGATCTTGAATTCTCAAACAGTACAAATGCCAGCCAGATCCTCCCAACTTTTTAGTCAGTATGACTGTATGGAGATGTTCAACCCTGGGTGGAAGATGCACAGACAGGGTCAGTTTACACCTGAGCTGATTTATGTCATTTGTACTACTGGGCAGACGATGAGACTTCTGCTCTTTTGCTCTTGCTTCTTCCTCACGTTCCATGCTGACCTGGCACATCCCGCTGGAGATACCTACTCACACAGCAGCAAATAGGAGTATTTTAGGGCACACATTGGGTATTTGTCCTTTCTGTCTGCAGCTGTGCCAGCTCAAACAGCTACAACTCCTATTCCTCCCTGGCTACTCACACTTTCTGTCCTGCCAGCAGAGCTTCTCTGCAAGCACCTCCTAAAACATTTCAGTCAAACTGAGTCAAATCGACAGGATTCAGTGGGAATCTTACATGCATGTCTAGTTCTTAAATAAATCCTAACAGTTCAAAGCAGCATGGGTACAGGCTAATTTCTTCTAAATCAAATACACAAGTCTTGACACCATAAATATTACCTGTTGTTATGAGAGCCTTGCATTCACTTCTTTTCCCTTTTATCATCAAAATCCTAAGCACAACTAAAATTCCTTCTATGTTGATACTGTGCTTGGGAATCCTTCCTATTAAAATTCTAACAGATAATTGGAAGTTACTTTATTTCCACCAAATCCCTCCATAAGGCCTCACGCTACTGGCAAATTTCCAGCTATAAAGATTTCGCGACTGTTTCCCATCCCTGCGGTCCTTTTAATGCTCCTTCTTTCCCAATCTCCAGACTCAGAAGAAAAACAAAAGAAACGGTGCATTCCATACCACCCTGAGAGCAGGGCTCATTCCCCAGCGAACTGATTAGTTCGGTACAACCTACCCTTATTCTGTGTCTTCAGACAGAAAACCCTCCAGGGCACAGTCTGTCTCTTTTCTGTGCTTCGAGGACACAAAAGGCCCAACCCTCTCTGGGAACCTGGATGCTATCTGGATTCTAAAAGATGCTTTGATATCTCTCCATTATCAGGCCATCCCTACAAGACATCTGGCTCAGACTGCTGGGGCTCTTCTACATTTGTCATCAGACATTAAATCCATACACAAACAAACATAAGTTTCTTCTTCTTCTTCTTTTAAAAAGACTCCTTGTCCTTATTTTCCGTGTATGGCGACCCAAGCAGAATGAATCCATCCCTTGCAGCCTCTGAATCTGCGCTCACAATTTACAATTTACACCCAGGACCCTGCAGCTGCATGAAGACCGATATGAGCTGGCCCAATAGTCAGAAATGAAACCTCCCAATGCACACATTCAAATATGGACTTTTGAACACGCAAAAATTGCAGATACAATAGTCATAATGGTAAGTACATGGAGCACAAATCCCTGCGAGTGTTTTGACTCCACTGTCCATATGGAGTTAAGAAATCACCGTGCAAATACAAAAGGTGTTTTCTAAACTGCTCATCACACGAGGCCCAAACTGAACAAGCACAGAGACTGAATTACCTCTTGTCCATGAAGAAAATATTGCTTTTGATTGCAGGGTTGAGGTTTTTGGCAGGGTACCAGAGAGCTCCCAGTGTGGCTGCCGGTATCACACAGAACTGTATATGGCTAGAGGGCAAACACAAGATTCCCACTGTGCCAATGTAACAAGCTTTGTAAGCACAAATATGGAATGAAAAATAAGAAGCAGCAAGACTATATCATGCCGGCGGTACATGCTGTATTTATTATTCTAGTTCATATGCTCTGAATAAAAATATCTTTGCGGGTGTTCCACTGCCATTCTCCTTCAAAATTAGGCATTTCTAAACACATAACAGCTGATGAGAATACTTTTCATGTTGAAAAAGATCATACACAGAGAAATGTACTTTAAGAATGTCTATATTTTTCTTACAGCCTTTTCAGTTTTTATTTTCTCATTATGGTGTATCTCAAATCACTGTCAGTCAATGAATTGTATCCAAAGGGCACCCTGGCAGTGCAGAGTTTAAGGACAACAATTCTCCCAGCCTCTTCAGTCACCAGTTTCTTGCCATTGAATGGGTTACAGAGAAGGTGCATACTGTAAGAATCAAATTTCACATAAAATATCTGTGACAAAAGAAAGTTTAAGAATTTGAATTGTGCCTTTTCACAGTTATAATTTAATGAGAACTCTCATATGAAACAGATCTGAGGGAAAGAAATAGATTTCTAAAGTTGTTTTGATTGTTCCATTTTTAAATTTTGATAGAAGATGTCATATTGATGGAAAATAATGGGATAACTGTTTCAATCCAGTTTCACTCTTTCGGTTAAACTTACATCTGAGTTTTATATTAAAATTTCTTCACAGCAGCCCTGGGAAGGAATTCATAGCTCTTACCATAAGCTATGTGAATTTTTTTATCTGAGTTTGCCCAGATACTGCATGTTTTTCTGAAAACTGAACAGCAAATTTCTATAATTCATCTGAATCACAACTATCACATTCTCATGTGCTTGGAGACTCTACTTTTTACTCTTCATTCACAAAGAATCCACAGACTCCACCAGAATGAGAGCTGTGCCAAGGGTAAGACAGCTTCAAGATCAAAGTGCAGATTTATCAAGAAAACAATAAAGAATAGGAAAACAAAACCACTTTAAATATACAAAGTCATTGTACATTCATACCAAGAAGATTTCACTCATTACCGCATTTGTGAACAAAAGGGAGAGGCAGGCATAAAGAAGAAAGGCAGAATGATGTTAATGAGGTTGCAAAAATGTAGCTGAGAGATTTGTCCCTCAAGTTTCATATATGTGTAATATAATCAGTGGTGGATTAACACACTGGAAGTGAGAGGTCTGGAACCTTTTCTGAACCCTGAAGAATGTCTGATTTAAAAGCAATGCCATAGTTATTTGGAACAGTCTCCGCTCAGATTTTCTGAGGGTACCTATGGCAAAAATATTGCAATATTAAACTTTTCCAATAACATTCTTGTTTTAATCTTGTTAGAATTTACAATGAGAAAATGCAGGAGTACCTACAGGGAGAAGGAAGTTAATGTTTTCCTGTCTGCAACACTCTTGTTCAAATATAGTACAGAATGGTACAGTGATGGCCCCAAAATACTGTAAAAATACATTTTCCAAATGACATGATCGAGTCAGTTTGACGGAATAAGCTATAATGGCAGTACAACCAGACAAAAAGTATATAAAGGTGGTCCTAATGCTTTTCTTCTTTAAGGATCCTTTTTAAGACTTTTCTGTCCCAAATCCACCAGTCCAGAACTTTTCTATCTGCATAGTTGCTGATCAGTTGTGTGGTTTGCACAGAACTCCTGTGATTCAAAAGTCAGTGCATGTACCAAGAGAAAAAGCCAGAGAATTATCTTACATATATTGTTAGAAAAGGAGAAAGCGTTATTGGTAAGGGGAAGGCTCTTTTTTCGTGTTTACTTAGGAAAGCTCAGGCTGTTTGTGATCAAATTCAGGAAGAGAAAGATATTATTCAGATAGCAAGGTAGGCAGGATGTAAACTACTCAGGTCTGGCTGCTCTCATTAATTCCAAGTAAAACTGTGTCTACATTCTCTGCCCTGTGGTAGAACTAACATTCCTGTCCAGAGAGTGAAGAACTTCAAAGATCTTAGGGTGAGAAGAGTAGTTTTTAGATTAACATATATAACTTATTTAAATATTAAAGCCTAGGTTTAGAATCACAATATTTGTACTCCATCTATGGCAGCATCCAGATTTCACTGAGTGTTTCTCTCATTCAAGAGCTATTTGATCTGTTGATAATGGTAAAGTGAAGATGTGGAGCCCTTAGCATTTAGCCAGTTTCAGGAGCAGAAGGAGATATTTTACTAGAAAGACGATAGCCCCGTACCTCTTTATTTTCAAAAATGTGCACAAGATCCTGTTTCACTAACTATTAAGCATATGAGCTAATAGGTCGTTTCCAAGTTCAGAAAAGTATATATTTCCAAGTGACAACCGTTTTCCAAAGAAGCTCTGACTCTCAGCTGCCTGAGTCGGATTGCGCTCACCACTGCTGTTTGTGCTTTCTCTTGCTCTCTGCTTCTGGCAAACGCATCAACAGCCACAGCCTTGTCAATCCTGAAGCCTTGTGTTTGTAACGCGCCAGCCCATTTGACATAGTTTCTCATAGGCTCTTCCACCTCAGCTATCACTTTGGGCCACAGTTATTGTTGGTTCATAAAGGAGAATCTGACTATTCCTTCATTTACAGTCTTTTTTTAAACCAAAATCTATGATATTAAAATATTTTATTATTATTATCATAGCAAAGACAGACATTACCTCGTCTATGACAAAAAAAATCTGGACTTGGCATTTATGAAAATTGTAGTTTTGGCCCAAATAATAAAAACTTGTACTAGCTAAGGATATTAAGTAATGAATGAATGGACTTACACATATAATCAGCTATTTACAGCTTTCTGAAAGATACATTGAATTTGCTTTATGCGTGACACCAGAGTTGTTTTTGAAATGAGGTTCATCCAAAAGGCATTTCAAAAATTACATTAATGACATTTGAGAACATTTTAAGACTTTCTTTGACATGAAAGAATTTAGTATTGTAGTCAAGGACTGATATACAAATAAACAATGAATAAACAATAGAAAAACAGTGCTGTGAGTGTCAGTAAGTACAACATATGCTTAAACATGTTCCTTTGCTTCCCTGGAAACATTTACATATCCTATGCCAGTTAATTTCATAAGGTGGGTGAGACCATCAAAGACCACAGCTCTTCCAAAGGGTCATCTTTGCTCAACTCTGCCCACCATTCTACTCCCAACTGCACCCTCCATTCTTTTATTCTTACCTGGCTATGAAGCTTGTTGGATCATTTCGCGATTTGGTAACAACAGGGAGTTTTGAAATAGGAAAGTTCGTAACAATTTGTAGATGATTTTGTGGCTCAGGGTATATTCCGGTAATCTCACTTGTTGGTGAAGGATTCATTCAAAAGTCACAAATATCTCATAGTACAAAATGGCAAATTTTGCAGACTCATGAAAGACAAATACAGATGTCAGAAGAGTCTTCTCTTCTGTGGACTGTTCCTAGCAAGTAATGTGATCAAATGGCCACCTATGGAATATTCATGAGGGTAATGGTCTTTTTTAAAGATCTTTTCTTAAGAAAAGTGGATACCTTAACATGCTATCTCAGATTGAAAACTATCTTCTGAACAAGGTGAAAATCAAGTAATAAACAAGTTTCACAGGATCCTCTACAGTGACACCTTTTCAAAACATCTAGCTTTCAACACAGTCAAAGATAATGACTGATGCCAACTAAAATTATACTCCTTTATTTACATGGGATCTTAACATTATAGTGTAGGAAGATATTGATTCATCTATACTAAAAAGAATTGACAGCTTCTGCTATTTTTTATGATGCTTAAAAATTACCTCAAAACCTTCTAACTCTCATAGCATGTATGTAGCACCTGGTAGAAGTCACTAGAATAATTTCTCTCATTTTACATTTAAAAAAGAAAAGTTCATACAGTGTAAGGGTTGAATAATATACATTCAAATAGTTTAAACAGCCTCAATAGTTAGCCCCCCCCTTGAATATGTCTCGTGTCTTCTGGTTCAAAAACTTGTTAAAATAGTGGCATATATGGAGAACTTCCTTTGAATCCTCAGACTGAGCATGATATTCAGGCAGAATTACACCTGTGTGGTTGGTTCATACAACACTTTCCACGTAAAGAACAAAAGTTGCATTATATATAGACTATCATTGTCAATATTCCAGACTAAACTCAGATTTCATCTTACTATTTTACTTTGATCAGCTTAGGCAGAAATTTTGTACTTGTTTTCTCTTTTAGTAGTTACTCTGAAGTAATTTTATTACCGTAGTTACTCTAAAAGTCATTATTTTATTAAACTCAAACTGCTGTAGCCTGCTACAGGTTTTAAGGTTCAAATCTGAAAAAACGAAACACCAAGAAACCCACAGTTCACTATGATTTTATAATAGCACTTTCACAGTTCTATTTCACAAAATATCAACCAAAACCAAGCCCATTTTCCCATCTTGGGCTCCTTTTGTGGCAATAATATTTACTTACATATATTATGAGACCTAAAACCTACTGAATGTTACTCTGTCTCCGAGAATGATCTACTACATCAAAAGGTACCTGACTGTTTTATAGACAACTTTACTATGGATAGCTGTGAAGGGTACATGCTAAGAGTGAAATAATATTATTATTGTTTACGATGTCTGTAGCAAATAAAAATAAAAAACCATGAGAAAATAACTGAAAGTAAATTTTTCTATACTTTGATGTACCATAATATGCAATAACATTTATAGTCTATTACAAATAGTATTTTCAAAATGACTGCTGGGGTTCTATTTTACACATATACTATACACATTCATACCCTTACTTACAAACAAGTATTCCAAGGACACCAAAAAAATATAACGGGGGCGGGGGTTTAATATAGAAATGTTCTGCTGAATAAGAAGTGTGCCCTTAAAAAAAAAAAAAAGAAAAAAAAAAGGAGACACTGTAATAGAAATTATCTTGCTACTTGAAGATTGCTATGTATCCTGGGTGCTGAGACCTCAGTTGGAAGTGATGCATGAGGACTCTGAAAATCCTGATATATCGTACTGTGTTAAAAGTACCAGAATGAAGGGAATACTTCTGAGATCGTGAGACTGGGAGAGGCTATTGTCACGTACTGATGCCCTACTGCGGGAACTGAGGAGAGCCCTTCTCCAGGGCTCTTATCTGAAGCGCTCAGAAAACGAATAGAACTGTAAATTGTTCTAACAGTGCTCAGAAGTCCAGAGCTGAAATATCACTCTGGAAAGCAGTTTAGTAATAAATTTCTAAAGGATTAAAAAATCAAGAGGCTCTAAAAGACCTCTTGTATGCCTTTTCAAACAGCTTTCTTATTGCAATATACACAATCACAATGGCAAAAGAAAATAATTTAAGGGTTAGAACATACTGATAACTTATAAAAAGAGATGTGATAAGTCCTTTCACATTTATCAATGTGATTTCAGAGGAAAAGAGTTCAGGAAACAGTCTGACACAGAAGGAAAAAAAAAAAATCTGAGTTTATATTTACCTTTCAAGATTGTATGGAAATTTGGGGTTTTATGGAGATCAGTTTGTGATGTTTGCTGGAATCAACTTGAGGAAACCAATACCTGGGATGGGAAGAAGGCTTTTGATTACCCTGTATTAACCGTAACAGCCAACATTACAGTCTGGTAGAAAAAGGTTACTTCTGGAAAAAAGCACCTCAAAAAGACATTAAAAGTAAGTAAAAACCCTACGAGGGAAAGAAATATCATCAGAGAGCTTTCTCTTGAAATATGAAAAGTGTTGGAATGTTCTATATGAATGATACGTCTAAAAATGATCTTATACAAAAAGACACCTAATGGGGAAAAAGAAAGAACCAGAACCTCAATGGAAGCAAAACCCTGCTGGATTACTGGCTATGGGAACGTGATACCTAGCGGGTCCCCATCCCAGAATACTGGGCGAAATGCCATTCCAGGATTATCTAAGGATTCCTCTTAAATAATCCCCACTAATACATTCATCTAATACACAAACAATGTGCTTCATGACTCCTATGCTCTGCTGTCATTTTTGAGGCTTTGAGTGGCTTGTACTAAACACCTACATTTTTAACGTAATCCAAGGAAGGTTCTGTGGTAGGCAGAGAGCTGCCTTTCTGGATCACTGCTCCACTTCTTACAGAGCAATGAGGTATCTGTGGAAGATGGGACTTATTGTTACAGATGGTTCCTGGAGTTTTTGGTAATGCAAATTAAATTTATTAAGGATTATGCTTCATATCTATTTAAAATACAATTTTGTAGTACATTGCAAATGTGTAAAAATCAGCCGCTATTAAAAATGTTTATCAAATAAGTATTAAATACGCACAACCTACACAAGCATTCACATCCGTTAAAATAATGGGCATTGAAATTAGTAGCATTTTACACTTCTTTTGCAGTACATTTAGAGAACCTTTAGGTAACAGAGGGAAAAAAAGAATGAAGTTGTTCACACATCACCAATAAAATGAGGGAAATACAAAATAAAAACAATTTAATCCGAGACAAAGCATATTTGATTTTTATGTTATTCACATAAGTCCGACAAAGTAAAGTATTATTCCTACAGTTCAAACAAGATTTCAACTGTTCTAACAATGTTTTATGTGCAAACAGGAATTCTGAGTTTCATTTGTTACTGAACCACTGTAGAATTTAATAGCTTGTGATTATACAAAGTTCACATAACTTGTTTTAAGCTGTGTGAATACAGCATGACAAAAGCAGCTGAATGTGATCATCTCATTTCATTCATCTCATTTTATTCTCCTATTTTGAGTCACTGAATCACTGGAATTCTCTATTAACTTATCAGGAACCTGATCAAAGAATTAAACGCTTTCATATTCCTGGGCTCAGAGGAAGTCAAGAATAGCAAATACTTTTCAAGAAATATTCAGAATTCAGAAAAAATACTGCTTTAGGGATACTTTTCCCAAGATGACATTCTTATAGGTGATGCGTTTTTTAATATTTAGGCTAAACCAAAATTCCTGGCTAGTTCTACAAAGAATTTGGTAGTGATTTTACAGAATTAATGAATCATCAGGAAATTAATATCAAAGCACAGCTGACTGGGTTCCTATTCAGCACTTCTGAATCACTGCTTATTGAGCAAAGCAATCACTGGACAATGGGGGTTTTGCCTGAGCAAAATGTGAGTCCGGAGACCTGGACTCCCATTGTCTTCACTGGGAGTTTTGCCTGCAAATGGAGTGAGCGGGGACTTCTGGTGAATGGGAGCCATTCACAGAGTAGCTAAGTAAAGCACCCAATACATCACCATTTTGAAGTTAACACTAGGTGGTAGACATGACTGGAAGAGATACAGACATTTTTGGAGCCATGTGAAAGACTTGCATAAAGCAGTACTTCAAATGTATTGTCTCTTATTTCCCCCTATTTTGGCCTAACCATTTTTGTTTTGAAAGGTATCTGGCTGTTCACTCCGACATTCCCTTTGGTTTAACAAATTAATTAAAATAATTTCCTTTTTGCATGCAGTCTGTAGGCGGAAGAGACATCCATGTTTGGAGGGAGAGAGTTGACATCATTGGAGCTGAAAATGGAAATCTGTTCCACTGTCCGTAACTTCTAACACCGTTCAGTTGGAGGAGGGAGAGATTTCTAACTAAGCAGCTGACAGCATGCTGCTATTTAAGTGCATATCCACTGATCTAGAGAGACACATCCGGCTGTACATTTGTGATACAAACTCCTCCATGAACACGTCAGTGTGAGTGAGACCTTCAATCCCATTTCCAAATCCAACTGAGAGTTGATATAAGCAGAACACAGGGAAAAGCTAAAGGTGAAAAAGGACACAGGGTGAAGTAAAGAAACAGAACAAAATAACAGGACAAGAAAGCCTACAGGGAAAAAAGAACATGAGAGAACAAAGGGAAAAGGAGTATTCCAGACTACACACAGAAGGAGCATAAAATAAGGGATGGTTTGGAATAGGTGTCTAAGAACCAAATAGGGCCAAGATCTAAGCTTCCCTCAAAACTTGGGTTCACTGATTTGGATGAAAACAAGACCTGACCTTAATCACTTTTCTCTGACTCAAAGGAAAGAAGCGGTGGGCTAAAGAGTAAAAAGGAAGATAGGCTTACTGGAAGTAAAGGGGGAAGGAGAGCAATGAACCTGCAAAACCATGGGGAGTAGCTGCTCTGCCAAGGAAAATGGGACAAGTAAGCACCCTCTTGGGGTAGAAGTTGAGAGCAGAAGGGATGGAGTAAGTAACTGCATAAAAAAGCAAACTTGATATGTATTATATAGTGAATCTGTAAATGAGGGGTAGGATACTATACTATGGCTGAAATATTTAATTTACATCTTTAACAAGTTCTGGTCAGAATGAAAAGACTACTGTTTGGTTCTTTCTACAGATGCATTTACAATGTATGTCAGAAGAGCTTTCATTGTATACCAAACAAATCTAAATAAAAACAATGTACAGTTTATCAATCCTTTGTGCTGTTACAAAAAAGAAAGTTTTAAAGTGTGGACTCAACAGATTTTTGTTTCTTGATTTTTCTTAATTTTTAATTGCAATATTCTTAATTTCTTTTGTATAACAGTAATATTCATATCGTCTCAGACACTGAGTGAAGAACCTAGTCCTTCGGAACAGAACAAATTGAGCTCATATATCACACCAGTGATATGTCATCTTTCCTTTGAAACATACCTATTGTCCCTGCTATCTAAAGCTTAATTTTTCTATAGATCTGATGACAGGCATTTGATCACGTTTCAAGACAAAACAGTGAGTAATAAATATGAAAGGGCTGTTCCTGTTTTCTTTTAAGTAAATCGCAGATAACCAGTGAGTTATGTGGGCCCTGGATCCCAACAGAGAATGGAATTTCAGAATGAAAAACACAGCAAGGAGATAAATGCTGACCACCACACTGCCTAAGTGTTTGGATGCCAGGGATACTGTGAAACAGAGATATTTTGAGCTCTTCTATGGTATATTTAACAGACATCATCCAGGAGAACCTAATGACTTTAAATCATCTCAGCCTATGTGGACTGGAAAGACAGAAGCAAAAATGACTTTCTGCCATTCTGTTCTCCAAACCTGATGCTGCTTTTTCCCTTGCTGAAAATTTGCATGTTTTCTCAGAGCCTGTTTCTTTCTCACAATAAACAATGCAAAGCCCTCCTGCCAAAAAAATGTCCAAATGCTAAACAGTTGCTATTATAGTCATTATTATAACAACAACTTTGAGCTGTGTGCTTTTAAATTATAATTATTTTTACAAAAGATTTTTATGTGTCTTGATTGCAGTAATTATGATTCCATAGTAGTAAATGTCTATTTAAAAAGTCACATTAGCTTACTGCTCCAAATAAATGAGTTTCCTTAAATGAACTTCATACAAATGAGTGATTTTCTTTGTATATATCTTACTTGCTATGCTAACAAGGATGCATTAAACAGTTGATAAGCCATTGTTTCATTATAAAAATAACTATGGACAAAGATGTCACATGAAAAGCAATGTTTTATATGAAATGTGTTAATAATATAATAAATAATAAATGTACACATAATAAATGTGTAGATAATACCAGATTCTAATTCAGAAATGCGCATGTCTCTTTGGTATTGTTTCTCACCTATCTGCCCTTGCTTTGTTTAAGGAGATCATGTCAAGAAAATAAAGGGATGAAAAAGGAAAAAGGAACTTGAGACTGTGCCTATTGTACAGGCTAGCACATGTACTAGTGATAAGCCTGTGCCCTGTGCAAAGCACATCCAGTATAAAGAGCATCACAAGACCCAAGAAATGGGCTTCTTCAGCAACCAGTCTGGTAGGGAATAAAGGCAGAAAACAGTTCAGCCAGTGGGACACCCACCAACAGTGCTATTACCCCAAAATAGGACCTATGTGGGATCATTTCTCTGTTGCTACCGTGCGCAGCAGGGCTTGGAGGTCACAGTTTAGAGTATCCATGACAGTGTGTACTTCTAGCCGTAGCTTCCCCAGGGGACTCTCCGCAGCTCAGTCGATTCACAAGCTACTGAAGTTTACAGCTGATCAGAGAAATGGTTTAAAAAAGAAGAGATCAGAAAGAGGAAACAGAGAGGGACCTGAGAGAAAAGGAGTAGCAAGTTTCTGGCTCCAATGCCATTCTCTTTTGTAGCTAGCCACAATGCTGTACTAACTTTTCAAATGAACCTGTCTGTCCCTCGGCGCCCATTTAAGTGGTTGCCGCTGGCTGTGGGAAAGCCCGTGAAGCCACACTATACAGCCCGTTGGATCTGAAACGCTATCAGCTATCCACGTCATCCCATTAGATTTCTTACAACGGCACAACCCCATCCTATCTCCCGTCCTCCCTAGACAGCCTTGCCTGTTCTTTGGTGAGAGTTGGTCCGTTGTACATACAGACATTCACATTCTTGGTAGACAGGAGAAAAGTTCATGAGCCGCATCCTCTGCCGGTATAACTTCATTTCCCTTCCCCCTTCTCCCAAGAGTGAGTGGGTGACCTGACTCCCTGTGTTGAAAGGAAACAAGGTTGTCTATTCAGCTGCAGTCAGACATCCAGTATGTATTAAGGCCCAGACAGCCCATGATGCTGAATGGAGATACTAGAGGTTCGTGTTTCTCTGCTGGGAATTTCCACAGAGCAGAAAAGGAATGCCACGTTTTTGTTGTACAGCTTCTGGCTGACAACCGACAGAGCTCAAAAGCATAAAATCA
>NW_010560481.1:26505-31848 GCF_000687285.1 Phaethon lepturus | reverse complement strand
AAAAAAATTACGAAGAGGATTTGTTGGCTGGTTGGAGTGAGCGATGTTAAGACTGTAACAGGACACTAAATAGAAATGTAGAAACATCACTGAAAACCTGAGTCCCGCAGACTAGCTTGTTCATTACTACTAATCATTCTGTTTAATCTCAGGCAAAACACTTTGCTTTTGAACTGTTCTTTTGATGGAATAGTAGCATTTTATAATAATCATTTAATCTTTACCATCAACTGAACATTTTACAACATAATTTTTATTGATAACTGAGCTTGACCAATGATTTGCAATGTATCAAAGATAAACTCAAGTTTAGTGTAACCAGTAGGGAAAGTTTCCTACTAAAAGTGACCAACAGCAACTTGCTTTGTTTCATAACATGGAGTGGTCTTAGCAGGTGTGAACTAGATTCCTTCAGGAGAAACAAAACCAGATCACACAGTCCAGGCACTAATGGGTGTTCGGGCCACAAAACAAGATTAGAACTAATCCAAGGTAACACTCCCGCGGTACAGTGTGTACACAGCAAATGTCACAACCTCAATACTAACTAAGGTTCTACAGATATTTTCCTACAGCTCCTCGTATTTGCCAACAGAACATAGCTTATGTCTTTTATGATGTGTGTAGAGTACATGGAAGTATATAAATTGCATATAAATTGTATATATATCTCTTCCCACTGCCTTCAATAAAGCAATGTGTTAATTTTCACTGCATCAGATCTTAATGAAAAATCAAGTATATTTTTCACACTTGGCTGGACGGAACTGAGGTATTTGTCAAATTCCACTGTGATAAACAGACTTGAAAAGAAACAAACACCAAACCTCAATTTCTCATACTCATTTTAGCATGCTTAAAAAAGCAAGAGCCAACCAAGTATCTCAGGAAAAAAACAATACCATAGTCCTGTGGAAATATTCAGGACCTTAAGGCTGTGTCCTAGCTCTGCCAACTACTTGCTAACTTGTATGGGTTAAATTTGACCTCTTAGAGACTCAGTTTCTTCACTGTTACAACAGGGTGTAATGGCAATTAGCAGTTCTAAGCTGGATTGGGGCTTGAAAGGGAGTCATATACATTCTTATTTTGTCCAGTGTAATTGAAGACTAGGGACATACCGACATACCATTTACCATGAATAAACACATTCATTCAGAAGTATTTTATTCCAGTTTTGCCATTGCAGTTTCAACAATACTTCACTGAACTTCTACCTAAAACTCCAAAACTTCAGAGATTCAGTCAGTATTAATTTATAGTACTGATTTATTAACTGGGCTACTCTGAATGTTAAAAAGGTTATTTCAGCTGGGATCCATGAACTCATACTAGATTTATTACTATCTGGGAAATGAAATGGTTGTACAATTTGTTGCTTCATTTCCACTTCTTGCATTTGCTAAAACTGACTCCCCTGGGTTTTTGTTTGATAGCTCTAGTCAGCTGAAAACCGCAGTACTTTATGTTTGAACAGCACCTTTCACTCTAATACCTTTACTTATTTTACAAAGGCAGTCAGATACTTTGCCGACATGCAAAGTACATTTACTGACTGATTTTGTTGGCCACAACCAAACAGGGCTCGAGTTTGCCATGACACGTGGCTTCAGCTGGCTGAATCCACGCTGCCTGTGGGCGCGAGGTTCAGGGGGAAGCCCCTCCTCGCCCCATACTTGCATTTCCCTGCTTTGCAAGCGACCTGGTGCATCCTCAGAGGAGGGCTGAAACTGACACCCAAAGCACAAGGCAGAGCCTGAGCTCATAGGACAACACAGACAAACTCATTGAGGCCTTAGGTCATTCCTTGTCAATTTTTATGGAAAAAACCCTGAAGCATGTAGAAATCATTTTGTCAATGTTAAATTGGTGGCAACATCAACGACTGCTGCTCTTTATTATTCTACAAATCATACCAATGCTTTTGTGTGTTCTTAGTGTTGGCTGATCCAATCTGAAGTCTACAATATTTCTAGTAACTTTTACGTCTTAAGTTGCTCTTCCTAGAAACAAATAATACTACTGAAAATTACAGATAGAAGCATTTATACAGAAGATACAGATAGGAGCAGTAACATTTAAAATTTGTCCTAGTCCTAGTATTCAAGAGTGTATACCAAATCTGTAAAATCTGTGGTATATGCAAAAGGAAATTCCAGTGCATTGTAATTTCATGTATTGCAGGGTGACACGGTAGTGTGAACTGTGACTCATTTATTTATCCAGGGGCATCTAAAATACATGTTTATTGTAATATAAAAGATACTACTCTTTATATGGTATTTCACCATCAAAGTTAACATCAGTGAAAGAAATGGATATCAGTAAAGGAAGGAGAGAGGAAAAAATACAGACAGAAAGTTTTGAACAATAACATGTTCCCAAAAGGCTGTTTTTCTGTTTTTCTAAGACCTGTGTAGTAACGTCTGTTGCTCACTGAGAGCTAATGGAAGTACCACCACTGAAGTTAAACTGCACAACTGCTTATTGCCTATTTTCATTTTGCCTCACTGAATAGTTAATTCTCTCACAGGATTATCCTCATTTCTCATAGACTCCATTATTAATGAAAGCATTAAATGATGACATACTTTTGGATCACCTTTGGTGAGGCCTGACCCCTGTCCTATACAGGCAACTGGAACATTACTACTCATATGAGCAGGGGGCAAAATGAAGTTCTTATCTGGGATGTTTCTAAAAGAAATATCAAACAAGCGGATCACTAAAGGCCAAAGGTCAGTTAAGAGGTCAGTTCCCATCTCCAGGCAAAATGGTGAAAGTATTTAAAAACTGCGCCATGAAAAATAAGAATGAGACATTTAAGCTGCCAGGTATAAAAAAATAGAGTATGTGTTTCTATCTTCATAACACAGGCTGTCAACATTTTTTCTTGCTTTTTTAAGTCAATTAATAGCTTAATTTAAATGCTTACTTTCTTTCTTTAGTTAGATACCTACGATCAAGATTCCATGGTACACAGCTCAATCTCAAGTCTACGTTTGTCATGAGCAAGTTTGCATTATACTGTAAGATTATTTTTCTCTACATTATTCATCATTATTTGAAGCACATTTACATTAGTAAGCATTTTAGCAAAACCATTACTGTGTGTGGAAGTAACACTTAATTTTATTTCGTACCTGCTTTTTGTCTGTCTAGTACATAAGATTCTTTCCGTACACTTAAAATGACTTTTCAGGAAAAAAATTATAAAAGCCACATCGTCTATAAGCAAACTTTTAAAATTATATATTTAGCATACATTTTTATAAATTTTCATTTACAGTATTTGTTCCTCTTATAAGAAAATACACTTTAAAATCTCATGAAAGATGCACTGAATATAATTACTGAATATTTTAAACTGACTTTAACAACATTTCAAGTGAAAATGTTCCTCTAAAAAGTGAAAAAGATCCTTGGGAATTCTCTTGACTCTCTGCAAATATCTTTTCAATAGTGCAAACTTTTAAATGCTAAAAAAACCGAAGGCCACTTATTTCTCAGAAGTGGTTGTTTTATGCTTTTCCCTTCATCATTCATTCCATGCTATTGAAACCGGCTGAATGGGGCTTAGTACCAGTGAGTTTGAATTGCTAAACAAGAGGCAAGTCTCATCATGCGTTTTGAATATCTACAAGAAACATACAAAGAATTACAGCTGATTATGTTTTTCACTATTCTTGATAATGCTCCAGTTGCTTCTGAAAGATATGTCTGGTTCCCCACCCTGGGAAGAGTAGATCATGAATAACTGTTTTTAAGAATGAGAAAATACGTGACAGCCTCGCACTATGTCTCCTTTTAGAACAAACGAGCACACTCACATATTTTACCATTTATTAAAAAGCACAGGAAAAATGTTATGTAATTATGTTTAGGCTTTTCAGATTTCCAGTCCGGAATATCTAACGAAGCAGCACTCCAGCCGCCCCTGCTCTGTGTGTGTGTGTGTGCAGTCCTCCGATTCTTCCTGGGTTCTGATTTCGCATTTCTCACAAGGCTGAACTGACAAAGCGTGAAAGTGGTCTGAAAGGGAAAACAAAGAAAGTGACCCTGCTTTCACTGTGCCAAGGCTAATCAATATTCCAGGAGCTCAGCTTTCCCCTCTTCTGCTGTGTTTGTGTTTGGTTCAGGGTCGGGCGAGCAGTCTCCTCCCCTCTCCTTAAGTCAGGGTGGTAGTAAGTGCTGTGTGGCAGAGCACACGCGGACTGTCCCTTTCCTCTGAGCGCTGCAGCTCGCTCCTCTTCGCCGGGAAGCCCTCACCTCCGCTGCCACCGCGCTGAAGATCCCAAAAGGTGAGCCGATCGTTTCATTTGGTGGGTTTTGAGTACCAAGTCTTAATTTTTCACCCTCTGCCTTTGTACGCTGCTTAACGTAGTGAGCCTTTTGGCTGTACCCGTGTTGTTTCTTGATCTGAACGTAAGTTATAAAGGAGGGATTAGCTGCATTAACCGTCTTGGAAAGAAAAGGCGCTGTAAATAAATCTTTCTTTTTTTTTTTTTACACAACATTAAAATTAATTGTTCTGGAAAAAAAATCGTGGTTGCACAGAGCAGTCATGCCCAAGCTAGAATACTTACTAATTTAAACAACTAGCTTAGTCTCAGAGTGCTTCCGCTCTCTGAAGAAGCAAAGCATATAGCATTCTTTTCAAATTCAGAGAGAATATTGCACTAAGGTGCCAATCTTGAAACATATGGTAGAAACAGTGATCAAATCTCATCATAAATTTGTTACAACGTGGTATTTCCTCTAAAACATGCTGTTTGAAAACTCTGTGTATTTAGATTCTAAGTACTTCCTTAAAAAAAGGTATTTAGACACCAGTTTTATTAAAAGCAAGATGTTAGAGTTGGACCGTGTATAAATGGATAGAGATTTCAGTGGAAGCACCTAACTCTATCCATTTATTAATTTTTAATTTCTGTATAAAAACCTGCCATTGTATTAACTCAGACTTCAGAAAATGGTATTCTCAGTCTGGAAAATACCTTTATGCAGGCTCCATTGTTAAATAAATTCATACCAAACAGTCATAAAAATTCATTTTAAAATTAATGTCCTAATGAAGGAATTTTAATATTAAAACATTTTAAGGTTGATTCAGTGTGTTTTTTCTTAAAATCAGTTTATATCCTCATAATTGCTGTCAGGCCAAGCTAAGCATTACTTTGCAATGTGAACTTGTAATACAGTCTGAAGCGACAAGTTAAGTGGGGTATAACTCCTGATGTTTTACAGATGTACTCTGAATAGTTTATACACTTCAAAGATTAATGTTGTCAACATAAAAATGTCAAAGGCATATCTAAATAGCAGTTGAGGGATAAATAAACT
>NW_010560481.1:0-26474 GCF_000687285.1 Phaethon lepturus | reverse complement strand
TTCCTGCTGTGTTTTGCTATGTGAAAAGGAAGAATTCAGCCAATGCATTCAGCCATTTAAAAAACATCAGAAATGCAGAACATTTTAAATGTATCAATTCAAGCAAAATATTTTTCTCCAATGGTTAGTGTGAAGGTGAGCTGTAATTTTTTTCAGATAATATGGGCCTGTTAAACAGATGAAAAGCAAGCCTGACAGTTTTAAACATTATAGCTTCTTATACTTCTATGAATTGTACTAATTTTACATGGGTATATCTCTAGCAACTGCAAAAAAAAAGCTATGCCTGGGTTTTACAGCTTGACAGCAATTCAGATTAATTTCTGAAGACACAGAACACATATCTAATCAGCCCATATCATCCTTCTTTCAAAGAGTTCTTTAACAGTCATTCATGCAATTTATCAAAAACTGCGATCAACAACTTCGATATTACACATCATATTACTTTTACTGAAACGTGAAGAATATTTACGTCCGTGTAAACATATGGCTAATCAGTCCTCTAAAATCTAATTGCAATACTTGATATTTCTTGTCTTGCAGGTTTCTCCAGTACCTCCCACGAAAAAGAGTCTTCCATTTTTCTGAAGGGATATTGACAGAAGTTCATTGTAAAAGAAAACTTTCTGCAAGATAGATGACTAAAGGGAACGGAGAAGATCCAAAAACTGGAAGTAGGATGGAACGCTTTCAACAAGGAGTCCGGAAACGTACACTTTTGGCAAAAAAAAAAGTGCAGAGCATAACGAAGGATGATGTTAAAAGTTATTTATTGAGGAATGCCTTTGTGCTCTTCACTGTTGTTGCTGTGATTCTTGGTGAGTAATTTGTTCAACGGGAATATTCTGTTCTCCAGCGCATTTGACAATGATGATTTCCCTGGGTGATTTGCATTACAAATGAGATCCCAAATTCTTCTGCACTGATAAGAATGTTCTGGCTCAGAGATGTTTGGTTTTGACAGCTGCATGTTGAAGTTTAGGGAAGTTTAGCCATTTTAATTATTCTAGTATTCTGAAGAATAATTTTGGTGAAAAAATAGCTGTTTTATGGATTCTTCTCTTAAAGAATCAGATACAATAATCAAATTAAATGTTTTCAATTAAATCTTTTTCTACTAAAGCCAGCTGCAACAAAAATGCTCAATAGGTAACTTTTATTTACCTATCAAAAAATAACACCTTGCAATGAAAACCAGAAGTCCTCAATGAATGAAATGAAGTGACATTTCTAAGCAAAGGTATCTATTAAAGCGCTATCTTTTCAGTTTTCCCTTGATAAAGGCAAAACAATCAAATCTAAGTACAACCTTGTGCTCTCTCAGTCACTCACAATCTTACACATGCATCTTTCAGATGTAATTGGGGCAACAAAGGCAATGTTACTTATTCAAAGGATTGCAAGGTAGCACCTGATTAAAGGCCTTTTTACAGTGTATGGAGAGGAGTCCAGAACATCAAACAGCACTTAGATTTGGAATGCACCAAAATGTAAATTTAAAATATTGCTACACATTTTGAATTTACATTAGTAAGAGAATCTTCTGAGAAAAACATACAAGTTTTTAAACAAATTCTCCTTTACATAATTATGTCATCACTTTTCGTAATTCTCCTTTAACTACAGATTTTCTAAATGTCACTATGTGTTTCATGAAATACCATTCCTTATAGTGTGAGCAAGAACATTATGGCTTTCCAGTACTACTTTCCTTTTTATTTTCCCATTAGTTTAAAATATAAAACTAGGAATCTGCACATGAAAACTCAAATGTTAACACTTAAAGATAAGGGTATATATCCTACACTTATGGAGGCCCTCAAGTCCTTGATAATGCTATTCCATATAAATCTGCGTGCTATGTTTCTGCAGCTATTTTAGGAATTAATATTTTAGGGCTTTACCATTATTGTTGCTTGATATCACATCTGCAGGGTTATTTAAAATTAATTTTAGGTTTGATAGCCTTTGTCTGGGAGATAATTATATTAATTGGCATATTTGTAATATAAAGTACTCTGTTGCTATAACAGAAATGTCAGTCTCTCATATTTATCAACAATATTTGAACAAAAGTGCTTTAATTCCTAAACAAGAATCTGTTCAATGCAAAAAAACCACATTACTATCAGGGGTAAAAAATTCAGGCATTTCTCTACTATGGTCAGGAAAGGCAGAACAAATTAAACATGTTTTGAAACACTGTCCAACCTCAAATGAATGCAATTCTTAGATTGTCACTTGTCTATACTGCACAAGACCGATGTGCTCTTGCAATTTTTTCACTGTCATCTAGCTCCAGTGTGAATCCCATAAATTTGGCAATGTGGGAACAGAAACGTAGGCTGGACAAGTGTTTTTACTGTTATTGAATGTTCCAATTAGCTTTAGACGACTAGTGACAAATGTCTGCCCACAGCTCCACTACCACCTACAGCAATGGCAGAGTGCCAGTAAGGCTGGAGCACAAGTTGGAGAAATAATGAAAATGTGCAGCCTAAGATGAGCTGGCTGCTCCAGTTCTGCTCATGAACCTATAGACATATCTGGTATGATATGTGGAAAAACATCTTCTTATTACTATGACAGAATATTCAAAAATTTTCTCACATTTGTTATTTGAGTATGTAATTTTACCACATATATATGATTAGAATAGTAAGTTCACACTTGGTGGATCACAAAAAGGTAAGATTTGGGGTTTGGGAGAGTTTTTTGCTGTTGTGGAAATATTCAGAGGTAGGGAACAGTTGGCTAAAAAGTTGGAAAACACTCAGTGGTTGAACTCCATCTGTCTAGTTTGGCAAGGACTAAATTGTTATCATCTCTCAGCTGGTGCTCTGTGGAAAATCAGATGGTGGGTTTGATCCCTTTCCTAGCGGACAGTAATCAACATTGTGAAATTAGCCCACCAGTTAGCACCACTGGCTGTCTCATCAGAGATGCTTGGATGTGAGAGGAGGTGGAAACCAAACTATACTCAGGCCAGGGTTGAATAATTTACAAAAAACAATGCTTAGTGCTCTCTCTAATCTAAACAGATAGATACCATCACTTTTTAGGGCTGTCAGTCCAGCAATTTTCATATAAACTAGACTCAGGAAAAGCAAAATTTGAGCTTCAAAGAGGGCAACATTTCTTCAGAAACATTTCTTTCAGGCGTCTACTGTAAAGAGACTGGAATGAAAAAGCCTATTTAGTAGAGCATTTCAGATTTCTTTGCCGAGCGGGATAGGTGCTGGTAGAGGTTAAGTGGATAGGATCATGTGTCTTAGACCAGGTACCGGACCGTAGGTTGTAACAGGCACTTGAGTTTGTGTCTGTGGAAACACGCACTTCGTTATGCAGTGGGTAGCTGCAACGTGCATTTGTTTGTGTTGCACACTGATATTTTGCAGACAGAGATTTTCTGGCGTTCACATGATAAGGAGAAACATAACCATTTACCCTAACTTCTGCTGTTACTCTGATTCTGAACTGAATTCTAAACTGAATTCACTAGCTGCTACAATACAAAATCAATTATCTTTAAAAATCTAATGATGAAGATGCGAGAAGTTATAATTAATGTCGAGAATTACTTAGCACTATTCTCCATTTCCTAAAAACCTCAAGAAAGGTCCTTCTGACTTCACATTCTGCATTAATAGGGTCTATCCAGCACATCATCTTTATCATTGGTTGTTGCTATTTTTAGTGAAATTTGAACTGTTTTCAAGCCCTTTGAAAAACTTTGAGAAAAGAATGGTCAATAAGTGAGTTCTGGTACACCTAGAAATACTAAATTTGTTTTTTGTAGTGGATCTTGGTGAGAGCCAATAGATGAGAACAATTATGTAAGGCAAATTTGGGAAGGTGACCATTAGTAAATTCAGAGTGTCACGATGACCAGGAGTAATTTATGGTAGGCTCATGGTCTTGTTCATAGTGGGTCATGAAAAATCTACAGGAAGTCTTACAAACTTTGAAGTGGTAGCCAAATTACTGGCAAAATCTCAGGCAGTGCCTTCTCTCCCACGCTACTTAACTCCATCATCCTGTCCCCAAAATACCTTCCTTTCAGATATCCTTCCTTCAGCAGACTGTCCTGATTCTCTGCTACTTACTTCCCATTTTCCAGAAATGCCACAGGAGTCGAGACTTTACTCTGACAGGACTCCTAAATGCCAAAGAATCTCCTGTGGGTTCTGAACTTGTATGAAGAAAAGATCAAGACACACAGAGCTGCTACGCAGAGATCTGGAGAAGCTGTTCACAGAGAAATACTGTTTTGACTGAGGGGCTTAGCGAAGTAGAGGGAGATTGTGGAGCAACTACTATAAAAAAAAGTTTCTGCATAGTTATGAAACCATTATAACTCCAAATCCTTAGCTAAGATCCGGTTTACACTGCCAAAGTTATATGCTGCAGTTGGCCACTGGGACATTCAAGGGGGATAGAGATGGATCCAGTTCTGTTTTCTGGCTACTTGTCCACCAAAGGGAGTGTTGGACTGGCTGTGTCATTGAACCCAGCCTTCTGTAATTGAGGGCAATCTCACAATAGATGTGGAATGTAGATAGGCCCATACAAAATCTGTCCTACAACAGCATGCACCGTACATAAGATTCCACAAGTTTCCAACATCTTTATAAAAAAACCTAGTTAAAAGTACAGGAAGAAGATGGGAGGGATGAAGATATGGCCAATACCCCTACATCCCTGAAAAAAGCAAAGAGTTAAATAAAGCCTGCAGATGATCTTGTGTGATACAGAAGAAAAAAAAAAAACAAAAAAAAACATAAAGCCCCTGAGATATCTGAACAGTGGAAAGCTGTGCAGAGTAGCAGATTCTCCCATCTCAACACACTCCTGGTTTGAACAATAGTTTAAAATGAGTCCTAAGGGGTACATGTCTGTAATTTACAGGTAGACAGGATCCTCGCCCACCAAAAAGACAGTCTTTTGAGTGTTGAAGTGACATCTTTTCTGCTACTGGCGTACCCTCTGTATCCATTGAAGACTGAGGCTGACATACCCAGAAAGGGTGTTTGACCCCACTGCACACTGACAATGAACATGATGACAGTGCCTAAGGCCACCTTGGTAAATTTTGCATGGGAACAAAGAAAAGATCCATCAGCACAGGAGAAATAGCTGGGGCGGTGAGTCCTAGGTGAGAGAATATGTTACAATATGGAGAGAGAACTGTGATACTAGCCAAAAGATTAAGATATATACAAAAAAATCAAGACAGTTTTGGTACAGCTAAAGAGAAATTAATTCCATTTATGCTGAACTCAGAGCCTGCCTCTGTCCCAGTGCTCTCCTAAAGAACATGCCCAACACAACTGTTTTCTCACTGAGTGACAAAGCCTTCCTAAGTAATATTCTGAAAAAAATGCCAAGTACAACCTTAATTCTTTTTGGATTTAAGAAATAGTTATAGTTTGGGGGAAAAGAACCACAAACAGACACCATAATACCCAGAGTAACACTTAAAAATTTAAAGGAGATTATCTTTTTCAAAAAGAAGAAAAAGTGTAGAAATACAAAGAACTTTAATTGTGCTGTTAAGTAGCCAGCAATAAAAGTCAAGCAAAATATGAACACTATGTTAGTTTAGCAGTTACTTGCAGAATAAAATTATATTAACTTATTATCACAGCACAGTCTTAATTTCTTACCGTACACTCTGCATTACTGAAATGAAACGGCAGTGGTTGTTGGACTGTCATACATGGCACAGAGTAACAACAATAAACTGGGCTACTTTGTGAATCACAATTGTGCATTCTGGAGACAGCAGCTGTGCATACATGCACAGTAAAGATACAAAATGTGCTAAATATATACTTACTACCTTCTTACTTGCTCTACATTGTCAAATCAGTGGACTTACAAGTCATGCTCAAAAGTAGTATGTCTGAGTGGTCACAAAACAATCCAGAGAAACGTACATTCACTGCACTCTTCATATAACTTGTGAAAAGGAAGGTGACAAAACTCTGTCTAGAAATTAAAATTAAATTTATTTATGCAATAGCACTTCTCACAAAGCAGATTTCAAGGTTATCCTAGGTGGAATGCAGGACAGTAACCACATGAGACATTTAAGATGCTTATGTGGTTTCTAAGAGTTTCTACAAGAAAATTCCCTGAATGCTGGTAGAATATGGCAATCGTGTTATCAAAAGATATGCTACAATCGAAACAGTGGTCATCTCAAAGACTGTAGAAAAAATGTTATGTTCCTATAAGCATCAAATGGGACTACAAAAACTTTTCATCATCAAATTAACTAGTATTAGGGCTTGCTAGTCCTTCCCACTTTTCAGTAGGTAAGCAAGGTGCCAGCGATTTGTATGCTGAGTAAATGTTTAACATGACATCCTTACTAGCACCATAGCTATTGTAAAGCTAGAATGAATTGCCATCTGCACTAGAATGCTTTTGAGTTGGCCACAGTGAAGGTGTAGCTGAAGATGACATGTTCAGTTGTTTACGAATTCCCAAAAATTTCATTCATGTTGCTTAAATTTCTCACATAATTTCTTGAAATAACCAGGCACCTAAAAGTTTCCAGGTATTTTATGATACCAAAGAAAAAATATTTTTTTAAAATACTTAGATTTTAGGTCAATCAAGATCAAGTGCATTTGAAAAACTACACAAAGAAATCCAATATTAAAGAGAGGTAAATAAAGAAATTAGATCTTCTGGATGTTAATAAGGCTGCTTAAAAAAGTAAGATATGAACACAGGCATTGTGATGATTTGTACTGTAACACTGACTTCTGGATCAGCAGCTGAGAGCTATTGACTTTTTTTCATGCTGCCTTAAAAAAATCAGATGTTCTGGAACCACCAACTGCATAAAATAATCCATGCAGTGACATCAGTTGTGTATATCCTCTTTCCATCCTCCCAATTCCTTTCTTTTACTATGCATTCCCTTTAGATTTTGTATTTCATTCTGTTTCAAATTACAATTTGGCTTCTTTGGGTTTTAGGATATTTTGTCATATATTTATTTCTCAGCATACTACAGCTCAGTTCAACCTGGAGCTTTGGTGCAATAAGGCAATGCAAGTGATAAATAAAAAAATAATAAGGAACTAAGAGATTTCTTCCTCCCGTACTAATTTTCTCCAACCCTGTTGTTCATAGAATAGGCCATGGTGTCTACAATGTATATTAGAAAACATACCAGGCTCCTGACCAAGGAGTTTTAAATTAGTCATTGATACAACAAAAATTTGAGTGTATGAAGTAGGGAAGAAACTATGGAAAACAGGGAAAGAATAAATGGAAATTATTCCTGAGAAATTTTACTAAAAGCTGGATTATTCCATTTATTATGCCAATCCATTAGACTTGAGATTGTAGTAACACTGTTTGTACTTTTAACCAATAGGATGAAATTACAGGATGTGTAACTGTGTAAAATCCATACAAAAGAGATTTATTTTCAGGATAGATTTTATAAGGTATTTTTTAACAAAAGAGGAAAATACGTCCAGTGAACTGTACAGCAGTGAAAAGAAAAACAGTTAAAAGCAAGAAAAGAGGCAAAGAAAACCAGAAGGATAACAGGAGAATCAGGAAGATAACAAAGTGTTACTGTTACTTACATTTTGTGGTTGTTCCCCCATGTCCTTTCTCGTAGCACCAGTTATATCCACCTTTTGAATTCTTGTTCAGTTCTGTACATTAAAGAAATGCATTTTCTTCCCTGAAATTTGACATCTATGTATTTTCTGTCGGCATGGGTAGAAGATCATAAATGGAAATCAGCTTGAGAGTTACTTTCAAGCTGGTGCTTTGTTTTCACCATTTATTGTATCTTGGCATAACTGAAAATTAATTCATTCAAAAAAGTCTATAAAAGATGGGGCATAAGTGTTAAGCATTATTTACACTTGTCCTTTCAAACTGGTTCTAGTAAATGCTCTGTTTTTATTATTCACGAGGACGAAATTAAAAAAATAATAAAATAGCCTTTGTATAAGTATAGCAGGACCATTAATCAGGGAATTCCTAGGAGTACTAACCAAAGGCAGTTGATAAATAAGGCTACTGAATATATTTTGCTGTCTGCTAAAATAGTTTTGACTTGGCAACATATACATTAAACAAATATGGCTGTACAGTCTAGTCCTTCAAAGCCTGAGACATAAACAAAGGAAGCTGCATACGGAATCCAAATTTCAGAGGTGGGTGTCATTTTAATGCATGAGTGAGAGCTGGGAGATTCAAAAGGGTAATGCCACAAGTCCACAGGCTAAGCATATAACTGCCTAAAACTTGCCAGGAGAAAAAAAAAAACAAACAAACAAACAAAAAAACCCAACCAAACAAAAAACCCCAACCAAACTACAAAAACAAAACAAAATAAAAACATCAAAAACAACAAAAAACCTCACCCAAAACAACAACAACAAAAAAGCACAGAAAAAAACCAGAAGCAACATGTTTGCATTGCTACTCCCACTCATTTCGAAGTGAGTCAGGGCCATGCCAGATATTTTCACCCAGTCAAGATCCAGAAACACAAGAGCCCCCCCCTTGGAAATAGTGTCAGGAGTGCTTGAGGAATTGGCTTACTCTTTTCCTTCCAAAACGCAAGCTACAGGAGGATGCAATTCCACCATTCCTTTCAAAGTTGTGTCATCAGGCATAAGGAAGATTTCTAAAGGCAAATACATATGCCAAGAGAGCAAAAGGTGACATGGTGTTTTAACCTAATGGCTAAAACACTCATCTGTAAGAGTGATCTCCAGGTTGTGAAGTAATCCGTTGAGCAAGAACAGGAACACAGGACATGCCAAAAAAATAAATCCAGGAGAGTCTCTGCATGCATGTGTCAACCATGGTCAGCTTCTTGATCCCCAGGACTTAGCCTGGAATTAGGCAAATAGATGTTTACGTCATGGCAATTCTGAAAAAAAACACAAGGAGAACGGTGAGAAGGGAGGGGTCTTCCAAAAAAATGGTGAAGTGCCCATTAACTTTACAGGTTTCCAGAACTAAGCTTTTTTTATCTAAAGGGACTTTTAAGGTCACAATTTGGACTCGGGGACTTACTATCTAACTAAGTATTGTTCCAGGTGCCAGTTTCCCTTTGCCATTTTTGTGACCTTTAAGATAGGGAAATTCTGCCATTGTGAAAAACCCCTAACAGTGAGGAGAGAGGTATCGTAACCTATATGGAGGCTACATCTGAATTAATCCTCTATGATACAACATATCTTTCAGATGAGTTAACTCACAAGAAGTCAGGCATGAGACCTTTTTTTAATCAACTGAAATAAAACACTTTTGGAAATTCATGTATTGACCAGTAAACTCAATAGATCGAAGTTTCTAGTTATTAAGAGTTTTGTCAAAGTCATACCAAGATTTTTAGGGATGAAGTGACTCAACTAACAAAATCAAACAACTAGTGGCTGAAAGCACCCTAGCTATCTTTTTAAAGATAACGTGATTCCATAAATTTCAGTCATGAACCTGATTTCCTTATTGCAATAATTCACTGAATGATAAATCAAACATGAGTAAAGGATTCTGGTAAAGTTTACACCTGATACGGCAAAAATGTTGCATTCTACAACAGAAAATGCTTTCTCTCAGTCTGTCTAGGTTGTTTGCATGTGTCCTTCAAAAAGATCCTTTAAAATCTTTTAACAAAGTCTGCCACATGAGTTATGTTCCATGACCCAAACAGTTCTGGCATAGGCATATCTTGATTCAACAAAATACTTAATCCTCAGTGGCAAACATCTCAGTTACATATTTAGACTATCAACACTGAGCTAAATTAACAGGTGGTTTTGTAGGAATGAAAAGTTGGGCTAGCTCCATAGAGATATGATGCGTAATTTGAATATTCCACAAATGATGGTGTAAAACTGCATATCAAGGAAGCCAGGCCTACAATGAACTGTTTTGTAGTGTATGTCTAAGGTGGAATTAAAAAAGCAAAGGCAACAATCAAGGTCTAACCTCAGGCTCTCTCTTAAACTACACTAAAAGTTCTTCAGAGTAGAGCTCTGTTTTCTGAGCATGTCTGCACAAAGTTCTTGGCATTGAGGGATCTTGGTCTCATTAGCTGTGATTCCTCAGTGTTACTACACTGTAAAAGAGACAAAATAATACAGAAGAGCAGCTGAAACTATAGTAGAGAAAAACATAATCTGGTGCTGTTAAGGACTATGTCAGCTTCCAGTTGAGGATAAACAGGAAAGAAACGCAAAGGTGACAAAGGAATTAAGTCAACTTTGAGAGCAGCTTTCATATCTGTTGGGAAGTATTCTTTATGGGAGTAAAACCATTAACACTACTCAAGAAGGCAAAGCAGCAAAGTAAACCCAGGCACGAATAAAACAGTTATTACAGTAATTTTTAAAGCACTGAGCAGTACCATAATTCTAAATAATATTTCACAGAATATAACCTGGCATATATTGTTAATGCCTGATACTTTTAATATGCATAGTAAGAAAGAACTCCTGAATTTTGATGGCATTATGTTTTGTATCAAAACTATCTTTTCTATAGCTCAGAGACTAATAAGAGTACATAAACTTGGAGCCATTTGTCTTTCAGTGAAGTCTTTTGTCTGCGGATGAAATCGGGAATAATATCGCTATTCCATAAAGAACAGTGCCAGCAGAGAAAACTCTCCTTTATTCCAAATCCTCTACAAATTCCCTGCAATCACTTGTCTTATAAATAACAACAAAAGAGAAATCAAAGCTGATAGATAAATAAATACAGAAACAGTTCAAGGAAAACAAGGAAAAAATTAAGAAAAAATTTGAAGCAAACAGAGAAGCAGAAGTTGGATAAAAAGAGAACAGTCTTTCGGACATGTTCTCAAAGGAAGAAAATTACCTCTTAATTGGGAAAGAAGGGCAAATGAACCGAATAACTAGAGAGAGAAGGGAAAAAATGTATGAGTGCAACACTGGAGCCAAGAAGTAGCAGAGGACAGATTTCATTGATTTAAATTAAAAAACGTTTAACAGCACTCGGACGCTGTTGTATGAAATTTGGTATAAGAAGCATCCTACTTTAAGACTTACCTCATAAACCAGTGATTTTACTCACTCCTTAGTTACATCAGTTCTTCCTCACAGCTTCAGACTCCCCACCGCAATTCTATGCCTCTGTCTACAAAATCCAAGGAGGGGCCGCTGTGTCTGCAGGTAAAGACAACATGCAGGTGCCCAGCCATAGCTTTAAAGGTGTCACAGTTCAAGCACCTCCAGAGGTAGGCAGTGGCCAGGCGGAGGTTCTGAGTGTCTTTAATGTCGAGCTGCAAATTAAACACCTATATATTTACGTTCATCTAGCTCTGAATGACCATAAAATACATTAATATTATAAAATGCCCCTGGATCTCTGCAAATTGTAACTGAATAGTGATGTCAGAAGTCTGGTGTGATTTTTTGGGAAGGTAATAACCCTTACTGGATAAAACAAGTCTTGAGGGTCAGGTTGAGGAGGCAGCGGTTCCTGACGCACAGGCACGGCGGCTCTGCCTCGAGCACCACGGCACGCTCGTGACCCCTCAGCGAAGGTAGCATCCTGACTCCTCTTCTGATGCAGGGAACAACTCTTTGACATCAACATAGCCCTTACTTCACTGTACATTTGCTTTTCTCTGGATGTGTCGCTCTTTACAGCCTCAGGATTCTGTCCAGGTGGAATTGGGGGCTTTTTTGCTTGATGTTTTCTGATCTTTCCCAGCTTAATTGAGACAGGAGTTTAAGCTAAGCTGCTTGCTGTCTGGAAGTCTCAGAGAGCCCCAGGGTGCATGTGTGCATGCACAGAAGACCCTGTAGCATGTAGGCAATGACTTTAGTACTCCCAGAAAGTGTCAGGCCTGCCAAAAATCAGTATGTGCCATCCAGAACTACCACAGGTAGCCCATTTGTGCACAATAAGTATAGCGCATCCTAACTAACACAGATAAGTGTTTTATATGCAGGTAAACCAGGTAGTTCATTGTTTCCAACAGAATTAAGTCAACAAGTTGTGAGGTATCACTTTGCTGCTGGAACCATCCCACAATATATCATATCATTGAGATCTTCTGGATCCCAATCACGTCTAGGATATCTAGCTCTTCTACAGTACTTCTCCCCTCGTGATATCTCTCAGGCAAAGGAGAGCTAGCTATTTGTGTCCAAAGTAACCCATATTCCACTTCAATACAGCTACCTGTAAGAGCTACTTGGAGCACAGATCCTTATGCTCTCTACAGCACTGACATCATCCAGTTAAAAGAGAAAGAACACATCACACAAAAATTATACACCTATACATGTCAGAGTCTCTGCTGGGTCTCTGTCAGATGAGAGCTGTAGAGGAATAACAGCCAGTATTAAGCCAGCTGATACTTGGTCTTCCTCAGGTCTGAAACGGAGAATCAAGTTCTTGTGGAAAATATTTTCTTTAAATGCAGCCTCAGAATCAGAGAATTAAAGGAATTCCAAGCTACCTATTATCTCCAATTCTGGATAGTTTTAGGAAAAGTAACTGATAAGATTGCCTAAGAGTATGTTTCTGTGATTGGTTAAGCCAGCCCTACCTCTGTCCCTGGCTGTATATTTCCACCCCCAAATGCTTTCCTCCCTCGCCATCACACCAGCATCATCTAGCACAGCAGTAAACTTGTCCAGGGAACTAATCTGGCAGAAAACTAACTCAGTAAAAAAATAGTTTCTCCCTGGCTTAGCCCCAAAATGAGCCCATCTTATTATCTGACAAGTACAAGTGCATGGAAGTAACAACTTTGGGTTTGTCTAGTTTGGAGAAAAGGAGGCTGAGGGGCAACCTCACTGCTCTGTATGGCTTCCTGAGGAGGGGACGTGGAGAGGGAGGTGCTGAGCTCTCCTCCCTGGTATCCAGTGACAGGATGCGTGGGGATGGCTCAAAGCTGCACCTGGGGAGGTTCAGACTTGATATTAGGAAGCATTTCTTTACAGAGACAGTGCTCAAACACTGGAACAGGCTTCCTAGAGAGATGGTCAGGGCCCCAAGGCTGTCAGTGTTTCGGAAGCATTTGGACAATGCCCTTAACAACACACTTTAGCTTTTGGCCAGCTTTAAATTGGTCAGGCAGTTGGACTAGATGATCATTGCAGGTCCCTTCCAACTGAAATTATTCCATTCCATTCCATTCCATTCCATTCCATTCCATTCCATTCCATTCCATTCCATGCCATTCCATAGAAAAGATCAGCTTAAATTGTAGTCTTTTCCTGGCTGTAGCCACTTAGTGCTCTCCACAGCGTTATTCCTCTCAGTTTGATGCCATACATGCCCTACCTTTCCTAGTTGTTTGCCTACCACAGGACTTGGATAAAAGAGTCTGTAACTGTCTCTCCTGAACCAAGGGCATTTCTTCTTTTTTGGAATGAAGACTCATAAAGCACTTTTTAGGTTAACCCGTCAAATATACTTTGTGTGAAGGCCCTTTAAAGAGGGTCATAATCTTACACCTTTAGGATAAAAACAGATCCAAGAGAGGTAACAAGGCAGCACTGATGACTGTATAATACAGGAAGTACTTCTCAAATGCTTAAGAGCAGTAACTCTACTGCAGTCCTAAATTAAATAAATTGAGTAAAAAAAAATAGTTAGCTACTAAAGAATAATTAGCATAGTAAGAACTAATCTTTAAGATAAAATTAGTAAAAGTAACAAAAAAAATCACAAAAAAAATATTGCTGCAGTATTTAAGTATTGAATATCTAGGTTAGGTACCTAGTATTTACATTCCAAAAAATGGTTTTGAAAGGAACATGCCTCCCTACCTACATAAGGAAAACCGGAAAGTAAGGAAGGAGTGGGTGCTATGCAAGATGGGGTGAGGGTGGGGGGAAGTTTCAATATAAAATTATGGGAAAAAAAAAGATGAAAATCAAAAGCATGCCAGTGAACTGGTGAGCCCGTGTTTCTTGTGGCATGCAAAGAAAGAGATTAAGAACGACTGTGATTTTGTTGGCAACTTGAAGTATTTCTTATCACTAAAGAAGATATTTACCTGTTTGTCTCAAGTAAATACAGTTGTGGCCTTAACGGAAACCAGTTGTGAGGAGAAAAGGTGTCAGAGCAAAGTGGTAAATTAAGCAGAAACAAATGACCCAAGGAACAAAAGCATTCATTCCAGAGCTCTGCAGGAACATCAGAATGAAATGGCTGTGCAGCTAACAAAAATACACAATATCCCGTTAAATTGGAAGGAGCCCGATTCTCTTGCTGGCTCTAGAACAATCTCTGCTATAGAACAGAATGTTATTTGCTTGCTGCTTACAAGAGAAGAGCACTCTTAACAGCTGTTACTTCAGTTTGAGGTATTCTTTTCCAGTTATTATAAAGTTTTCTATTTCCTGATGGAAAAGAAAAATTAAGTCTGTACCTCATCTATTAAAGAAAAGGATATTGATATGGAGCTCATTTAACAGTGTTTTGAGATTTACTGATAAAAAGCAGAAGTGTATGTGACTCTTACTGGTGTGTTCTGTTTGAACTGGCAAGCACTAATATGGAAAAAGCAGCTCTTGCACTGTCATAAATATACCACCTAGTAATTTCCTCTTGAAATATACGTGAGTGAGTTTTCATCAACTAAAAAGTAAAGCTGCTATATTTTCTACTTTCTGCATGAAAATACAGTAGAGCACAGACATTTAAAAAAATCTGAACTCCAGGTTACGGTATGATCTTAATTCCGGTGTGTTTCTGGAATAAGATAGAGACCAGAAACTCACAAGGATTCATTTTAAAAATTGAGACTTCACTTATTTAACAAAACTGCTGCTATTGTTCATTTAAAAACATCATGCCAATTAGGAGCTTCAATATTCTTTTAAAATTATGAATTATTTGAAGTAGTGAAAAAAATAGTCCTCTCTTTATTAAACATTTATATTGAATTCTTCTAAGTACATGAAGGTTGAGGATAGACTTAGGGTTCCCTAAAGTTCTTGAGTGGGCATTTACATCTGGGTAAAGCCACATCTCTCATCCTCTAAGAGTTATGGTTCATTTTTTTTTACTGATGTGGTGTTTAAACATATGTGCAGGTGTGCAACCTGTTTCATCTATCCAACACAAAGAATTATGTGAAACAGCTTTCTACCATTGTGAGACCAAGGCATTTTGTAATAAAATTAAGAACTTCCTTTTCTCCATGAAGGATTTTTAAGTTCATTTTAAAATTCAATTCAGGAAATTATGTATAAAATGATGACACTCTGGTAGATCACTACAACAGTTTGGGTTTTTTTTATAATAACAACCAAACAAAAAAAGAAAAAAATCTCTATAACAAATCTATTCCTAAAAACCTGAGTATTACAAAACTATTATTTTTTGTCTTGCTTCTTCCAACCCTGATTTTAATGGTCACTTCATCACACTTAACTTAAATGTTAATCCATTTAAGAAATTGTATATAGAAGGTTGCATGTTTCTCAGCAATTACAGGTATACCCATAGTTTTTAAAGCCTGACATCAAGACTTTATTGTTTCCTTTCTGGTACTGTACCATCTAGAAGTGAAAACCCTAGGCCCTTCATGGATGTCTTCCTATCTTAGGAATAAGCAATCCCAAATAATATCTTCCATTTTTGCCATTTCCATCCCATTCCCCTCACTGTCAGAGTTATTTTCACCTTCTACTCCTTTTAAGTTTTAAATCCTCTCTTCATTGTACTCACACAGATTGAATTTTATTTTGAACATGTACGTTAATATAAAAATGCAATAAAATGGTTTAGTTCAAGAGTAGTTCCGATTGTCATCAGGATTATCTGCAAATCAAGTTTTCCATAGATTTGACTACATCACTGACAAGAACACCTCAAAAATATTTTTATAACTCTAACCTGATTTACTTTTTCATTGTGAACTGTATAAATTATTCAGCAATATGGTTCTGCTATACAAATATATGCATGTATAGAATTCAACTCCTTAACTTAATCAAGTACTACTGATTTTTGCCCAGAAAAAGCCTAACGTATTCTGTTGAGAAATCTGCTCTTCCCTGCAGTGCAGAAATGGTACACCATTTACTATTTGAGGAGTCAGGCTCTGATAGCGTTGATTAGTTTTCTTTTCTGTTGCAAAGGGTAGAGAGAAACCTGCACAACAGGTTGTGGGACCTTGTTTCACACAAGGCTTTGTTTCATTACAATTTTCAGAATTAATCAGAAACTTGAAACTTTTACTGAGGAGGGCCAGCTGCAGTATTTAATCTTCTCAGTCTTGATTGTGGAGCGTGCTAAGCACTACGACTCTTACCACACACACAGATGTGGATGGTTGCTGAAATACCGTACACCTTCCAAAGGTTTAGTACCTCCTACCATGTCTTACTTCCCAATTTTATTTTGATACTTTGTCATTGTGACTGTCTTGAAATCACCATTGTATGCTGTTATCTCACTACTTAAAACCTGTAAATGTTGGTTCTGAGAAGTGAATTAAAAGAAGTCAAAGCTACCTTGCCAAGTTTGACTTTTCTGTTTCAAGTTGATAATTTTTGTTAATAAAACTTTGTTGGACAGGGTGTAATACTCAGTGTCTTGGTATTTAAACTCAGAATGGAAAACTTTAGCTTGATTGCTATATATTCTAAAATCAAGAGAGACTGGTGAAGTCATGCTGCTCTTTCATTATCACACACTACAATGAGGAAATAATTTGCTTAAATTGCTTCTTGCACTGCTGAGATCACTATGTGAACAGAATTTTCAGAAACACCTGTGAAGCAACTACTACTGTACCTATTTTACAAGTAGGGAAACTGAGTCAGAGAAAGGTTCTTATGGCTTAGGCATGACTGCATATAAATTAATAGCAGTGCTAAGATTAAGGCTGAAGAATTAGTAACTATTGGATGTTATTCACCAGAACACACTACCAGGGCACATTTTTTCCACATTGCAGAAATTCTTTTTGTAAACTGTAGTGCTGGGCAACCCTGTAATTATGCACAGAGCACTTTAGGTCAAAAAAAGCAATAATTTTTGCCTCAACAAGTTTACATGGAGCTCTAGAAACTTGGTCTCACTACCAGTAATATTAATGCAAACAGCCATATACTTGGTCTCTGATTCTCTCTTAGGTCGCTTTGTACTGCTTGGACAGTAGCGGACCAGATAGTCAAGTCCTTAGAATATAACATAAGGACTAGTTCCTATAGCAGCCTCAGAAACCCGTACTAACTTCAGTGAGGCTTTGTACTAGTGCAGAGGTGAATTCACGTGGAACTAATTGCAGCATGGAGGCCTAAGTAAGAAACTGGTCTAGCTCTATTTGCTTGTTACCCAGATGTCAAAATGTAGTGCTCATTAGGTGCAGAAACAAAGCGTCCAGTTGGATTCTTTATATCTGAGAAATGTGTTTCCCATATAAAAAAAAAAATAATCAGTAACACTGCAGGGGAATTTAAAACCTTATTGAAAAGAAGAGAACCCTACGGCAGCTTTTTTCATCAAGAATAATTCATAAGCCCTTCCTCTATGCAGTATATTCTCTACTTCTACCTAAAAATGGACTTTGACTACCTGGGTCTATAGAACATGAATGAGACTAAGACAAATGCCTTCTAGTCCCACTGCTGTCTTCCATAGTGTGAACTCCATGTTCCAGCTGGGCTCTAATCACTCTTCTCCCATCCTGTAACACTGAGATTTTCTGTCCTACGCAAGACATTTCTGGACTCCTCTAACTTAACCAACCTGCTGATGTCCCTAACAGCATGATGAGACAGACAGGGGTCACTAACACAGGAGTTATAGCTGTTTCCTTACACCAGCAGATGTCAATAAGCTAGTTTAGGAGATATAACAGCATATTTTAGCTAGTAAAATTTGGCATGAAGATATTATCTGCTGTATGGATGTACCAATCTAAAATATGATTAAAAAAAAAAAAAAACCAAACCAGAAACTCAAAGGGATTAAGAATTGGAACTATCAATTTCCAGAAGCGTTCAATGTTACAGCATTTTCAGGAGGTACCCAGGTTCTAACATGATCTAGAAGTGAGCTTGAATGCTTTGCTGCCTAACAACACTGAGGGTGCAGTTTCATGAAAATTTTTAGAAAGTCTAAGTCTGCCTATCAGGCATTCCAACTCTCCTCCAAAGCACATCTCTACCTATTCCCTTGTGAAGATACCAATGCTTGTGCAGCCACGTGATCAAATTACCTCAGGGAATTGACCAGGCTGAAAATTAACCCAGTAAAGTAAATTCTTTTTGCAGCAGGATCAATTCTCTGATCCAAATTTCCACACAGCCACAGTTAGCAGAAGTACCAGTACTAGGCAATGAGGAAGAACACAGGGTCAGGAATGGGCAGCTGAGTTTCACCACCCATATGGTTAAGGTGTGTTCCAAATAAAGCCATGTGTTTCCTAGCTGGTTATAGAAGACCTACACCAAAGAAGCACCAAACATTTACCATTCAGTAAATTGTAATTAGTTATGACAATTAACCAAATAACTAGCCAAATAAGCAAATAAAGCAGTTGGTGCTGAGTACAGAACAAAATCTAAGACGTCCCGGCTGAGAAGTTTAGGTTACCACGTCAGCCCTTCTATGGCTTCCATTTGTAAATGTACCTCAAGCACCATTGATCTGTTCCCAGCAAGTTAAACGGATCCAGGCACTCCCTTGCACCCCTCCCTCAGGCATTGAAACCCACTACTTAATCATCCGGTAAGACCTTCCAAACCCAATTAGCTGCTTCTTTGCAAGTGCCTGTGTTTCTGAAGGTAGGCATGCGTAAATCTACTTACCTCCTGATGTTGTCTCGTTGTGTAAAGACCTAATCACAAGGGGATTGTCAAATATGTCTGTCCTGGTTATCCCATCCCATCCCATCTGAAGCATATCCACAGAGTAAACAGGCATGGACAAGACTTCTGAAGGTTAGTAGCTAGTATGTATATGCATAGCATACATAATTACACGCAAAACCCCAGAAGTCAAAGCACTCGGCTGCAGTAGCAGGGACTATTTCCTTTTCATTAATGCTCAAGATGTACCTTTTACATTAATCTAGATTTTAAAAAATAGCAGCATAAATAACCTTCTGAATCTGTTACAGTGAAAAATAATTTAATGGCTTCAGTAGGACTACTCACAATAGTAATTGCTGTTTGAGAGAGCAAATCAGGAGTGCAATCTGGGGCATAATAAAAACTGCATGTTACAGTCAGATACGTCAGGTAAGTACTATACATATAATCATGCTCAGATATTAATACTACTTTAGAAGAGTAAGTCATGATATCTTTTCCCCTCTCTTCAGGTGTAATCCTTGGATTTTCTCTCCGGTCATATAAGATGAGCTATCGGGAAGTCAAGTACTTTTCGTTTCCAGGAGAGTTACTAATGAGAATGCTGCAAATGCTGGTCCTGCCACTAATTGTATCCAGTTTAGTCACAGGTAAAAAAATAAAGAGTTTTTCTTTTAAATAATTTGAAAAGATGCACACACCGAATCGTAAAAAATGAACATTCCATGTCCTAGAAATGTTATAACCATGAGAAAGAGAAGCCTCTGCTGTTGCTGTTTTAGAGATAATGTAACAAAACTTTTGAATTAATATGCAAAGAAATTAAAGGATGCTTTTCCCAATTCCAAGACAATCTAACTGTATAGGTTACTATATGTAGCTGCTATGAAACTGACTCTGTACTCCACTTCCTTTTACTTTCTGAACTGGTATTTCCTTCACAATGTCCTATTGATATCAAAGATAATGTATCTCAGAAAAACAGTTCCAAGACCCAAGAAAGTTTAAACTATAGATCGTGGGCAATAACCCATGCCCGTAAACCCAGATCTGTAGAACATCTTTCTACCTCCTAATCTCTTAGCAACAGATTAGAAATAATAGATGATAGATGAGATAGACTGAATAATGTGGAAGAAACTTCATTCCATCAGTTCTGGTTTCCTGTCTTCTGGTCAGCAGCTCTATTAAGCATCAAGTCCTCTTTGATGACTTTTTCCTTGAGCTAGAAATATAATAATTAATTTCTTATGATGATGTCTGCCTTGTCATTCCATCCAAGTTTCATGGAAGAGCTCTCAGATCTTTTATGAAAGTTCCAGATGTACTTGTGATGTATTTATCCTATTAATTATCTGAAGAAAAGAAAGCATGGTCTTTGGTCTATCAGGAAATCAGTGGTACAGCTTAGAGAACTTACTCAAAACTGCTCACTGTGCCGTCCTAGGATCTAAACACCTAATACACTACTTCAATTGTCAGAGGATCCAGAGACTATAAGATGCTCTTTATTTCACTTATTTTCAAATATGTTAATATTAAGATCTCCTCTTGCAAATGCAAATGAGCATAGACCCCATCTTCACAGACACCAAAGGTAGTATATATACAACAGCAGAAAACTAGGGCACTCAGAGTCACAAAAACATTTGCCTTCACAAATTTCAAGGAGAGTGTACAGCTTGTTTCTATACACACATACTGTATGGATAATGAAAGCTTAATGCACACTGAAACTAGACCTAAATTTATAAATCTTGTAGGGGAAACAGTGACAGGTTTTATTCCCAACCAGTGTATAATTATGTTACATGCCATGTCTCCTGGCTGTCTTCTTGTCCCTTTCACCTAAAAAACTTCCTGGGTTGGCTGGACAGTGGTAAGAAGAACCATTAAAAGTAGAAAAGGAGAGACATTTACCCTTCTTCAGTGTCAGCTAAGACTGGCATTGCTGCTTCTTTTTGTAGGATGAGTTATTGCAGGAGGAATTACCTGCTCAGTTCCTTGTAAGGCTGCATCCATATTGGTTCTCTGAGAGAACTCAAGGTAAAATAGGAAATTAAGTAGATCATCCTGTACAAGGATTTGAATTCACTTTCAGTATTCTTAGGAGAAACACTTTGTTCAGGTAAAGCTCAGCAAATCCGCCTCAAAGTGTCACAAGCATCACAAGGAGCTGATCTTGTGGTAAAACAAGCTTGTTTGCTCTATCACCAGGTCTCAGTGGAGGTTTTGTGAAATACCAGAACAACGAGTTTCCAACTAATTCTATTCCAAAAAGAATCTTCCATCTCTGGATTCCAACAATACCCTTCTTTTTGATGGCTTTTTTTTTTCTCTTTTAAATTCTTTGGAGTCCTTTATCCTTTTTATGCCCTTTTTTAATGAAAAACATTTCCTTTATTATATAAAGGCTTTTGGCAAAGAGAAATCTATTGATAAGATTTGTTTTATTATCATATAACTGCCTTGAAATATTAAGTGGATTATTCTTAGAGTTTCCATTTGAAGTAGAGATGGTAATTTTCAAGATTAATAACAACATTTTAAACTTCTTTAGTTGGGCAAGGAACAATCAGAGAAACCTCAATGGAATTCACAAATGACAGATTTAATAATTTTTAAAAATATTTGAATACAACAAGACTTTGTAATTTTTCATGGGATTAAAAGACATTTTCCAGTTTATTGCTAAAAACTGTAGAAAAACTGTTTTTTTCATTGAACAATACATCATTTAGCATACAAAATGTTTTTTCTAAAAAAAGGTGCTCTTACATATTTGCTGCAGAACTCTCATAGGCAAGTAAATATTCAGGTACTATTAAATAAATAGTAACAGATTTTATAGTTCAGGTGTACTACTTCACAGGTTTACTACTGTGCAATTCTATAGATGTCATTAGTTTCTTTTTTTCATACTTTATAGGATAATTCATTGGGTAAAAATCCTATGCTTCTTAAGTCAGTCTTAAGACCACTTTTGACATCCATGAGGCAAACCTCTTATTTCCTGTATTTTGTTTGTCAAAGCAAAGCAGATGCCTCTTAACTAACCTCAAAAAGATTAATCCAGGGTCTTGCACGCTGATAATATAGATGTTTCTTCCAATTGTAAATGATCTGAATAAACATTTTTTGCTGTTTGTAGGCATGACAATGTCTCCCAGATATGATGTTCTGGGTTTCCATTTGTATATGTTTAAGTGTGCTCAATATAACTGATTATGACAATATCAGGACATGTGGTCTCTGAGGTATTAGAAATGGGCTGGGGATGATTACATTCCTTTGCAAATTTTGGGAATGTCAAAGAAATCATAACCATAAAAATAAAGTAATAATTACAGAAGCTATGGCATGTTAGGTAAGTGAAAGATAAATTGAAAAACTGAAGACATTTGCTATACAGGTAAACAGTTCTGACTGTTCTGACTATTCACAGACTGGGAAAATAAATTATAAAAGGTGAAGTAAACCCAGTCACATTTCTCTATAGCTTGTTTCTGTGCTTTCATGAAAAACAGTGGAGAATCACATTCAAAGGTCTTTACACACTTTTGCCTTATGACTTACCATTTCTGGCTCAAGCAGGTATGCAGTTTTCTCCATGAGATTCTATCTTCTGATGTGTATGTTACCAGGCATGTACTAACATCTGCTTGGGAGAAAATAGAGATTATTTGCATATCTTTCACCATCTTTTACTGTTTATAGGAAAATACAGGAAAATATGATTATATGACTATCTGTATTCTTCATCTTTTGTGGTTTATGCGCAAATGCAACTGCATACCCTACGTTGGTCTTTATTCTCTGCAGTCTTTCAAAGGGGAGAACTCAGCTTTGGAAGTTATTTTTTCAACACATTCATAGTATTTACCACTACAAAAATTACAGAAAGTGTTGACAAAGTGCAGAAAGCTGGAACTTCCATGTGTGGATGCCTCTTAACTAACCTTGGATGTACATACGATGCTTTTGATTTCACCTATCAAATGAGTGCAATGAATGGTGACGACGTTAAAAGCAAGTAGTAAGGAATATGATGGATTCCCTCACTGAGATAAAAACTAAGGCACACAAAGTGACTCAAGTAATAAAACAAATTGAAAGTACAGATCACAATTAACAGCCAAGTTGCAGACACTGTTGCTTACCTATAATGAAGCAAGGATAATATTCAAAGAAATAGCAGAACCTGAAATAGTCTCCAAGCCACTCCCTTACGTAAGTCAGGAAAAACGCAGCATCTGGGTATGAACAGATTCAACTGCTGAAAACCCAAATGTTGCCCAAAGCAACTTGCAGATATAAAATGTGGAAAATCAGTGCTGTGACATGTTGTATAACCTTAGGGAAATTGTTTCCTTCTTGCATCTCTGCTTTCTTTCTCCTTTCAGAGGTAGTGCTGCTGAAGTTTTTTTATAGCTACCAGGCAGAAAAGAACGTAACTGTATATGATGGGAATTTTAATGGAGACATGTAGATTAAGTTGTCAGAGCTCAGCAGATGCAAACTATATAGCTATTTTAGTTGTATCACCACAGAGATGGAAATAAAGATAAGCAAATAATTACAGCAAGAATTGTATATAGGGCTGTCACTGAGACAGTTGCTGTAGACAGACTACACCCAAAGTTACCTAGTGACTGCCTGCAGCTAGCTATGATGATATCACCAATAATGAGATATACATAAATAGACCATCTTTTTTTACCTGAAACAACTGTTTAAAAGGAATGTGTTAGCCATGAAGTTTAAAAAAAAAAAATTATCCTGAAGTTAGCACATAGTGTGATGGACCTAAATTAGGTTTTATGCCAAGGAACTGTGACACAATGGCACATTCCCAGAGCTCCAGATAGCAGCTGTACCCAGTCTTCTGTAAAGACATAATTCTAGAAAATACTACAGTATCATGTTATTAAATTTAAGAAATTAAGTTTTATATTTGCCTTTCCAATATTTGGAATGTAAGTGACCCATCAACTGTAACTGGACACAAATGCTATTAAATCTTACCAAAACATCTATCCTCTCGTGAATTATCAGCACTTTTCATTTTGGCAATTTTAATGTCCTTTATTAAGATATTAAATGAATAGCAGTAAACAGCCAGAATTTTTAAAATTTGCTTATCCTAACCCCTCACAGCAGCCCACACAATAGGAAGGTATCATGAAGAGACCTGTGCATCACCTCCTCAAAAAAGAGGCTGGGAATCCATCCTGTGTCCACGTTTGTGGAAGCAGGAGCCATACTGCACGTAGTCTCTACTTGGTTCCAATGTTCTCCTGCCTACTAGCGGACAAGTCTATTGTGGAGTAAGGGCTGTCTCTTACAACAAGGTCCCAGGTGTTGTGTCATATCAGCGACAAATATTTATGGTAATTTCAGCAGATGGAAAGTCTCTCACTCAGCAGGATTCCAGAGCGGGGAACAAATACTGTGGAACCAATGTTATCCTTCCCCCAGGAGGTAAAAGGAGGGGCCTAGCAGTAATTATCTTTAATTCATTCTGGCAGAACAGACCTATAACCAGTGCCTGTGCAACATCTTGGGTACTCACAGTAAAGCTGGAAGCCAAAAATGTTAACAGAAGTCAGTCTTCCAATTCTGTATTTTAGTTTAAGAAATACAGCACTCCTGATTCAGTTCATGTAGTTCATACATGAAAATTGAGAAACAATTAGTCAGCGTTTGCTCAATTTAAGTGGTGATCAGAGCAATAAACCCATTTTCCAAATTCTAAAAATTGGAAATTTTCTGATTTTCCACAAAATTCTCTGATTTTTGCGTGTCCTAAAGAAATTATTTTAGAAATCAAAGTAATCAAACCCCATCAAATCAGTGCAAAGTTTTATACTGATCTCAGTTGACTTCTAGGCAAAAGAAGAGAATTGACAGATGATGAGTGAAGCACCTTTTGGACTGCAGGTGTATTTGAGCTGCCTGTCTATTTGTATTGGAAGCTTTCTACAGAGGAACCCCGTAGGTATCTCCTACGGTAGTAAGCCTGCTATGAGTAACCAATCCATGAACAGCCTAGGAGTGTCGTATTTTTTTACTTATGCCTTTCTTTTAATACATAAAATATTATCCAAGAAGTAACTTACCTTCTTTTTCAGGCAACTCTTCCTTCTTTCACCCAGTACTATATAAGCATGTTAACGTTGTAAAAGCTGAATTGCATGGCAGCTTTAATTTTATGCACTTGTATGTTTAATGCACACATCACTTTATGCATCCATATAGGTATTTACATAGGCAATTTGCATAACTAGAGAACAGTGCTATTTAATTTAAACATCCAAAGTTTAAATTTTTTTAACAGAGAACACTCTTTTCCACACATAAAGGAAAACTCATGCTTTGATTGTGTGTGTACAAAACCAAGACTAGCTAAAAATGTGGGCATGAAAGTTACTAAGTTTGTAAAGATTCAGCCACCTTGTTAATGGGATTTCCTGTAGGGAGAAAGAAATAATTGAAGAAATATTACTAGTGTTGATCCATGTTCAGTAACAATTTCATCTCAAACTAGTATCTTTATGGTAGATTCAGGCCAACAGCAGCTAAAAATATACAAACATGAAAGCTCATACACATAATTACTTTAAACACCTGCACTTCAGCATCTGCATTACTGTATAAAACAAATGTCTATCAAGTCTGGCATATAGTCTTAATAATAATTATTTAGACAGACAGTCAAATGTGAAAAAATTGGAACTTTCTGATACTGTTCTCCTCCACAGTCTTTAAAGGAATGTGGGCAGGATAAGCCTAACAATCATGTAATGTAATTCTGAAATATTTTGCACAAAAGCTTTTAAGAGTTAAAAAATTAGTTTAAGTAGCAGACAGCTACATTTTCAAAAATCAGTAAGAAAAAAAGTTAGTTTGGAAATTATTCAATACCTAGAAACATCACTTTTCAAGTCGAAACTTGAACTATGTGCAGATTCAGTGTGTGTTAGCAATCTGTTTGACTATGATCTCCTGAATATGTTTCCTGAACAAGTTTTTGGAAAGAAAGTGCTCTAGAAGGAAACAAACTATACCCAGCTGGAAGTCAGAAAACATTGTACAGGGCATGGATCTTAGAAAATCATAATGAAATGTCATGGATATTTGTACAATAAATACAGCTTTGAGTGGATCCTTTACTGAGAAAGTGCTACAACATATCTTAATCTATGCAAATACTAAAAGCAAAGATCTACAGAGATGATCACAAAACAAAAATATAACTCACTTCTGAACTATTTCTGAAACAATTTTGCAATAGGAAATACACAGCAATCTATCTTCACAAGAGCCTGAGAGAACAATTCTAAATGAGCCCAGATCTCACTAAAAATTAAAATGCAGTAAAAGCAGAGATTAAATTTCTGCATATAATGACACTCTGTATGAAATAAAATTTGATTATACCTTAGTAAAGAAAACCTAAACATGATATGCAGCATCCAAAAGCAGAAAGTACGCAGCCATGTAGTTTTTGAACTCTCAGTCTCTGCAAGCAGTAATGCACAAATAGCAAGGGTGTTCAAGAACAAAGTCTGCAATAATTAAAGACAGCAAAACTAAAAAACCCCTTTAAAATTATTCAAGTTTGCTAGAAGCCCTTAATCACAGAATCACAGAATCACAGAA
>NW_010560480.1:0-4027 GCF_000687285.1 Phaethon lepturus | reverse complement strand
GTCAGCCACGAGGAGATTTCCTGAAGATTTACAGGCTGAAGCCGTGCACCAGCATTTGATAGTCCGGGTTACCAAAACCAGCCCCTGAAGCAGGATTTGGACGGAGACATAAAGCAGCCCGATGGCCAGGAGCGCCGAGGACCCTGCGGCCGCCCCACCGCTCCTGAACCCAAACGCAGATTCAGGCAGTTGCCTTCCCATACCCAGCTCTGAAAAGCGCGGGCGGTGACTACAGGTCCCGGGGCTCGTCTCAGGGGCGGCCAGGCTGGACGCCCTTGCATTAGATTAAGATCATTCTGGAGTCTGACTCTGCCCTTGCCACTTTCTTTTCTGACCATGTGGCGATTCAAATGTTCCTTTCCAAAAGAGATTACAACTTTCCAAGCTGAAGGTCTCAATGACATGCCTGAAACCAAATTGCTGTATCCGACTCGAACACGCACATTTTCCTATACAAAGGAAGTTGCAATTTTGCTACTTTCACCAAGGACAAGGAATTTCATATCGGTTTATTGTGCAGGCATGCATTTGTGAGATTTTCATGGCCCTGTGATTTATGCCAGGGCCTGAGTTATAACTCACATTTCTGTTTAAAAGCTAAACACTCTAATAGTGGTGGCTATTACTGTCATCACGTACCAGCCGCACTTCTGAGATTCAATCTAGCCAAAGCTGGCCTACGTGATATTATCTGTGTATTTGTCTGCCTGACGGAGCTGCCTTTATTTTTTCTCTTTCGTATATTGCTGTCTCAAGGACTGTTTTCCAAGCAACAATTCATGTCTCCTTCAGTCATCAGTGAAAACAATCAAGCTCAAGTTTATTTTTGGCAGAAATCAAATGCTAAATGAGATCTTGGAATCATAAACAAGAGTGATGTAGACAAATAGGAGGGAATTCAGAAAAGAACAGCAGAGATGATTAAGGGGCAGGAGGGACTGGCTGATGGGGAAAGATTAAAAGAAGTAAATACTTACAGCCAGGCTAAGAGAAGACTAATGGGGAACATAATAGCTGTCTAGGAATATCCAAAGGGTGTAAACACTGAAGAGGAAGAAATATTATTGGAATGGACCAAAAGCAGTGGAGCTAAGAGTAAAGGTGATGAAACTCAGCGAAGTGAAATTCGGCCTCAACACCAGCATAGATTTTCTCTTTCTGCAGTGCCACGGACTTTCACAAGGAAAGCGGGACAAACGCTGTTGTTCGAGTTCTTTGAGCCTGCAGAGGAGAACAACCCTTAAATAAATAATTGGCACTGGAACATTTTCAGCTTTATGCTACCTTTCCTCGTAACTAGCCGAGATGAATGAATAATCCATGATGGATAGCTCACTCAAAGAATTTTGCCGCTGACATTGCTCACAGTTCGCTGGTGAATGGATCGCACTTTCCTTCCATTCATCTAATACTTTAGGTTATCTGATCCATTTTTTTTGGCAAGCGGTTTTACTCTATGGACTGCCTGCCCGCAGAGAGCTGCGAGCGCTCGGTGTGCGGCCCCGGAGCCGTGCTGGACGGGTCGCGGAAAACGTCCTCCTGCTCCGAATTTAGCCGGACACAACTCCTCTGATCAGGGGGGCTGGGAGGAGGCCACTGGAGATTTGCCTCCGTCGGGAGGAGAATCGCTTAGGGAAGGAGAGTAAACGAGCAGAAACAGAGTACAAAATGGAAGATCTGTTCCTTCTGGGTGATGCTGACCTTACTGAGTGAGGCGGAAAAAACCAAAACAAGCAAAGGTACCAGTTAAACAAGCTGAATTGCTTCATTACTCTCAGCATTTGCAGAAGGAGACATGGTTCTTGCTCTGCGGGTTGGCGATATCCCACTCTGACTGGCGCAAACGGGCTCCGGTGAGGAGTCTGGTACTCCGTCCTCCTTTGTCAGGAAGTCACACCCCACCTGCACGGTCTGCGCGTGATGGCCCCTCATTTTCCAAGTCGCTGGAAGCGAAGAATTGGATGTCAGCACAGCTTCCATCCAGCTCTGTAACGGGCTCGGGGGTCCGTCTCTGGCTTGCTTGGTCAGTTCTCTGCGAGGACTCTGGGGGCGAGTCTTGGAGAAATACTGTACCTGAGCTCAATTAGCCAGCCATAAAAGTACTGACTGCTTTGATTGCCTAGTAAAACATGCAAGGTGGATAAAAATAATTGTAATAGCAAGAGGTGGAGAAACATGGCCGGCCCACAGACGTGCGAGGGCCCAAGGCGTTGCCCAGTCACTGCCTCCAGCACGGTCTCTTCTTTCTAAATGTGCTTTTCCTGCTGTGGCACACACCAGCCGCAACAGGAAACAAATCTGGACAGAGCAGCTTGAAGTTTAAATTCAGCTACAGCCCCACAGATTTTTTCCTCTCAGGCTTTGGTTAGTATAACTAATTAAACTGCAGGCGCATGAGCGGGTGAACAATTAACACACGCTTTCGAAGTGCAGCCAAGTCCCTCTGCAACACGCAGCCCTCTTTGGGGCAAGTCTGACGCCGTCGGGAACATCTCAAGAACACCATGAAACAATTTGGGATACGGAGTGCCGAAGAACATGTTGTCCTAAGGCAGGATGGAGGTAGGAGGTAGGATGCAACGTATTGCTGTGGACTTGCGTACGACCACAGTCATCATAAACTCAGCTTTACCTGTGAAAAATGGTGCTTGGGCTGCTCAGCAGGCTCTGCTGCCCTGCCGGGCACTGGCTCGGTAACGAGTCAGGAGATGGACGGCCACCCAATGCCATCAGCAGCACCCCTTTGGTGCTCATGTCCCTCTGAGCACTGACCCCAGTGGCCCTAGAGCTGAGCTGGGCAGGCTGGTGGGGCCAGGCAGCCTGGCTGGGGGGCAGGAGACCCCGCGTCTCTCTGAACTGGTACCCGTGGCTGCTCCCGGCTCCCTCCTCCCCACACCTTCCCCTTCATCCCACTTTGCTCCTCTGCTCCTTCTCCTCTTCGCTAACAGAGAAGGGCAGTGGGCAAGGGGGAGGCAGGGCTTTAAACACAAGCCAGCCGGCATAGCTTTGAGCTAGGCACTAAAACATCCAGCAGAAACGCTTGTCTAGGGCTTTTCACTAGACCGTTTCAAAGGAAACCGTAAGTTGCTGAGCTGTGGAAAGGCGCTGCTTTGGAGAGGACAGGTCGTGATCGACTCTCCCGAACGCAGCTGTAAATCTGGAGCACCACGTCTGAAGCGAATGTAGTTCATTGGGATTTACTGCAGCGTGACAGTGGGCACGACGCTGCCCCAGCGCTCGCTGAACTAAACCCACAAGGTCAACCCGCTCTGGGCAAAACCGGAGGATTTTCAGCAAAGCTGCCGGCAGTAGAAGCGCCGGTGCCCTTAGAAAAAGGAAAAGTCCCCTGTCCTCTGCCCCTGCAGTGCCTGTCCTGGAACGCAGGGATGCGGAGGGGAGGTTTCTCTCTCGAAGGAAGGCTAGTCCCGGCCCCAGCACACGCTGTGGCAGGAGCCCCCGGGTTTAAGTTCTGCGTGGGGATGTTCAGTCCATTGGCAAAGTGACAGCTCTTTGGATTATTTAAGAATTTGGAAGTGGGCAGGTTACCCGGCACTGCTGGTCAGCAGACAGCCAAAACCCCTGTGCCAAATAATCCCCAGCCCGGTTCCACCTGGAGCTGTGCAGGGACCTTCTGGACCAGCTGCTCCAGAGGGTAGCGCAGGCGGGTCCCTCGCCCTGGTCTCCTCCAAGCCCTGCTCTCTGCCCCAGGCTGGGATGCCGTCAGCCTCTCTGGGGGCCTTGCAAAGGGGCTTCTTTGCCCCACTTCACGCTCCTGACCCCTCCCTTCCCCTTCCTTTCTCCCACCAGCTTTACGTGTGCCACGGTGGCCAGGTTTGAACCTCAGCATCGGCGGGTTCCTTCCCTGCCTGCACGGTGACCCTACAGCACCGCTTCTACTTCTCTGTTCTGCCGTGGAAGAACTAAAAGGAGGGTCGCTGCTTCTTCCCAACCATCTCGGGCTCCCCTTTGTCCTCATCTTTCTTCCCCGAGTCATGAACCAAAGCGAAGACCCAGGAGGTGGGTCCGC
>NW_010560479.1:22434-22892 GCF_000687285.1 Phaethon lepturus | reverse complement strand
TAGCGTCTGTTGGGGCACTTGTGGACTCGGGCTCCGGCGAAGGCACTGCAAAATTGGCCCTCAGGACAGAGAAAGTATGACGCGAACTCCGGAAACTTTGCTTGTAAGAGAAATGAGCAAGTTTCGAGCGCCTGCGCGTTGTACCTTTTTAAGGTGGTTGTGACTGTAATGGGGCGCGGGGCCTCGGAAGCTTTCGGTTAGCGTCTGTTGGGGCACTTGTGGACTCGGGCTCCGGCGAAGGCACTGCAAAATTGGCCCTCAGGACAGAGAAAGTATGACGCGAACTCCGGAAACTTTGCTTGTAAGAGAAATGAGCAAGTTTCGAGCGCCTGCGCGTTGTACCTTTTTAAGGTGGTTGTGACTGTAATGGGGCGCGGGGCCTCGGAAGCTTTCGGTACGCAGGAGGCATGGCGGGGAGCGGGTGGGGGGGGCTATGGCACGGCAGCGGGGGGGGGGCG
>NW_010560479.1:0-22353 GCF_000687285.1 Phaethon lepturus | reverse complement strand
TAAAACTTACCTTAGGAGGTCTTTCCTGCAGAACAGAGCCGCTGCTACAGCGATGTAGGCAGGAGCCCCTAATGTAAATGAGTTAATTTTTTCATTATTGTTATTTTTTTTTTCTGCTGGGGTAGTTACTTTATGAAACAACGTAAGTAAAACTGAAACAGTCTCTTCTCTGCAGTGCCAATGAGTTGTTCCGGAACTGCCCTGAGTAACTCGCTAGGCTAATTAAGGTCACTAAATAATCAGATTAACTCATTAGGAAAAAACTACATTTTTTCTTTTCAAATTTCTTATGGCCACCATAAGAAGAGTTATACTTAGGGGTTTTGTTGATGTTGTATAGTTTAATATCTTAATGATTTAAGACTTTTGTTGTTTGGTTGTGGGTTTTTTTTTTCCATTGGAAGGTACTAACAGAGGAGGAGGAGGAGGATGGGGTACCACAAACCAGAGATACACTAATGTAATCCAGCCATCTACTTTTAAGTCTAATACATGGGGTGGCAGCAGAGATCATGGAAGAGGATTTTTCGGCTCCTCTGATTTTGGATCATCAGGCGGCGGCAGCAGCAGCAGCAGAAATGCAGACTTTTCGCAGAACAGATTCTCTGCATTAACAAACAATCAAAATATTGCTGATGGCTATAAAGATGAAGAGGAGAGACTTCTGTAAGTTATATTCCTGTCTTACTGAAAGCATTTAGAAGGAGCAGTTTAAAAGCTTACTGACTTACTAGAGATAATGCAGAGGACGTGATCATTAGGAGGAAGCTGGGACATGTAGTAAGAACCATAGAAAACACTACTTCATTGAGTTCTCTTGAGTTGTGCTGGCAAGAGAAAGTGATCCTTGTTTTGAATTTGGGTTGGGCAGCTAGACATCTGTGGTAAGATGGTACAATATTTAAGTTGTGGGCAGAAGGATGAGGAAGGAAACAAAGATTTCAGTACTTGAAAATAAGGGGTCAGAGCCCCTTGAACAGCATTTCAACCATTAAAAAAAAAAAAAAAACTCTTTGAGAAAATTAAGTATTTGATGTAGTTTTCACGACGCTAAAGATAAATTGTTATTGAAACCTGAATTCACATGTCTTTATGTTAGAGTCAGTTGAGAGTGACCAGCAGGTTCAAGGTGATTGCAGGGCTGGTGATGAGAAGCAACAGGCAGTGTGATTTCCTGAAGCAGCAAGGGTTTTGGAACCATTTTCCATTACTTTTCTTAAGATTACATTAATAACAGATTATTTATTAAGCTTCTCAAACATGAATGTACATTGTGTTACAAACCTCTGAAATACTTAGAAGTTTTGTTTGTTACTCTGTAGTGATCTGCTTGTCCAGGTTAGTTTTTACCCTTTCACTGTTTGTTTACATTTGTATTTACTTTCGTTGATGTAGTTTCTGTTTCTCTGCTTTTACAATGTCTGGATTTTTATGTTTTTGATGTTCATTTATATTGTAAAATCATCTAGTATTGAGAAGGTTTTAAACTGTATTGCAATCTACAGTTTCAGGGAAAATCCTGTGGCAGCGTATGCCATACAAGGATTAAAAAATACTTTGTGTGTTTTGGGATATTTTTTTTTTTTTTTTTAAGATCTGGTTTGATTTACTTGCAATTGATAAGGTAAAAGAGTTTGAATGGACATTTATGTATCTTGCTGAATAAATGCATTTTTTCCAGAGAACCGAGTACTTCTCTTGTTCATTCTGACTAGTGTCACACTTCATTAATTTTCATGGTAGCAGGTATTTGAATCTGACTTGTAGTTTGAACTATGCAGTTGCTTCTAGTGGTTTTGTTTTGACCATATAATTTCACCTTCATCTGTGGTTTTAATTTTGTTTTGTTTTCTAGCGAATGTGTAGTGAAAGACATGGAGATCTGGGAATCTTCAGGACAATGGATATTTTCATCTTATTCACCAATGAAAGAAAAGCCAAATGTCTCGGGTACGTAATGTTTTTAGTGTTCCTGCATATTGCTGCTATTTAGGATGTTTCTTACACTTGTCCACACTGTTGTACCTCTGGGGAACCATTTGCAAGGTGATGATTTGCTTTGTGATGCAACAGGAAGGAATGTTGGATTATGGCAAATCCGTTTTGGACATTCACATCTTTGAAGTTCTGTAATGAATTGGTTTTGTGTCTCCAGCTGTAACTGACTTACAGATAATGTACCGTGGCCCATTTCTTCGTAACTGTAGAGGGAAATTGGAAGTATTAATATGTTTTCTTGGCGGTTTTTGATTATTCCTCTCCCTACAGGCTTTCCAGATTTCTCACCAGAAGAGATGCATCTGGAGTATTATAACTGCAGAGCAAACAATGACATTCAGAACTATGTAAGTATTTTAAAAATGCTGACTCTTCATGTGAACACATTTTGAGATAGGACTGGTTACTATTCTTCAGGTGGCAAGTATTGTCTCATTTAATTACCAAACTGTAGGAGGTTATCAGAATGCCAAAATATTTTTAAATTACTGTGCACCAAATAGAATGCAAAAATAACTGCTAGTCTGTATGCTCTACCGTAACTTCCTATTTCTGTCTGAGATCACAGGCTAAAACTGTTGCATCTGGGCTTCTAAGACTGGTGGCCTAAATGTCTAGACACATCAGCTCCTACAAAAAGCAGTGTCAACAGACTTTTAGCTAGACTCAGTTAAATGCCTGGTCTTCCTAAACCTAGACACTCCTCTTAGTTTCGTCCCTGTTCTTGTGTGTTGTTTGTAGACGTTATTTGAATCTTGTCTCAAAAGTTTAAAACTTTGTATGCTATTAGTCAGTTGGATTGTTATATCTGGATATTTAGCGCTTTAGGTAGAATACTGGGGAAGTTTATTTGACTTCGTTCTTTTACATACCTTTATTGCAGGGGATTAATGCTGAAAATAGCAGATACTTCTAAAGAAGCATATACATTTCTAGAAAAGAAGTTGTATATATGTCTTTTTATATATATCGCTACATTTGTATGTATGGTTCCTCACTTATAGTCCTTTCAATATCAAGTAAGCTAGCACAGTTGTGCAATGTTGTGCCAGGAAAGGAATTAGGCTATTGGATAGACACAAGTACGAACTAAATCAAGGTACTTTGCGCTCCTTCCTCTTCCCCTTGATTCTTTATTACAGAAGGAATTGCTGTTGTCACCACTCTTGCTTCACATGTTTAGAATTAACAGAATTGCCTTTTCAGAGACAGGAGAGGGGTTCTGTTTTGGTTTGTTTTAAAAAATCAATTAAAAAATAAACTGAAATGATTAAACAATACACTATGCCTGGCTATTAAAATTAAAAACATTTGTGGCGTCACTGAAGCACTGAATACAAGTTCATGAAAGCCTCAGTATATAGGTGATAGCTGTATGATACAGTTCCCTCACAAAATGTTTAAGTACAATGTGTCTTTTCCAAAGCATGTGTTTCTATTCTTAAACTGGGTCAAAATCTGAATTTTCCAGTCTGTTGTATAAGAGCTGATACTAAGCAACATGATCTTCCAGCATGTGACTAGACACAAAAGAATTATTGATGTTTGTGATGTAAGACCCTTTTGAAAAATTAAGGAATTTATTTACAAAAAGATTACTTATTTCACTCTTGAAGGCAGTTGGGACATTGTATATTTTACTTGGTCAGTTTTTAAGGAAAATGCAATTAGTCCAGGCTTCGAATAAGGTGTGTTGATAAACTTTAATATAGGAAATTCAGGCTTGAAATTCGTGAAAAGTAAGTTCTTTAATGACTTTCCAGTTCTTTGTTTAATCACAGTTATCAGATAAGACTCAGGTACTGTTTATTTCTGTGTATGTTCTGTCCAGTAATCTGTTGGATCATATTAAAGGGACTGATTTAAATTAAGGAAGTTAATTTCTGCAAAGCTAAATATTTTAGGATGGTACTATTAAAATGTTCTGAATTATAATGTGTTGAAAGTGGGCATTTTTTTCAGAAAAAATGTGGGAGGGGCTAAGGCAAATCTTAGGACTCAGCTTAGTAAGAGCACATAAGTGGACAAACCAGAAATAAACCAAGGATTTTTTTAAAGCAAGAGTTTGTTCTCTTGTACCAAAAACTTGCATATTTTGTGTGGGGTTTGGTTTTGGTTGGTTTGAAGGTTTTTTTACCCAAGTATCCAATTCAGATAGTGATAGAACTTAGATTTAGAAAGCCCCAGGAGTTGGGTTTTTTTTAATCTTGTTGTTAAGGGAAATATTTTTTTTATTTATTTATTTAAGGGCAGTAGTAAGAGAATTGAAAGGAATTCTGTGTTAATAACAAAAATTTCAGCTTCTTTGAAGTTTCTGGAAAGCAAAAATCTTGTCTACTTGGCTTAATGAGGTTTCTTTTCTAATTTTAGAATTCTTCTTTCAATTTAGCTGTCAGATCACTTTATTTTCTTTTTTTTTAAAGTCTTCACCAATAATAAAAACATGCTTTTCTTTTCCTCCTTTGTAGATAAATTCTGTCCAACAGTTAGCAAAACAGTGGAAAAATCGGCTGCTTCAGTTGAAAGCTTTAAATGCATCAACAAAAGCAGCTTTGGTAAGTGCTAATGAAAGGTAAAATGTTTCTTTTACTCATGTAATTTTTTTTTATTAATCTTGGGCAAATGTTTTTCTTAGATTCATGGTTTTTAAGACACATCCCACCAAACTGTCCTGAAAACGTTAATTTCTGCTCAAAGATTTCTAAGACGTGGTAGTTGTAATATGCCACCTTGTTTTTAATGAAGAGATCTTGCAAATGTTCTGTAGAAACTTCAGCTCTTATCAAAATATTTAGCTGCAGTCCTACTAACTTTATATAAATAGGTGATAGGCATTGCTTTGAAGATCGCGGGACAGTGTACTTTACAAATACACATGATTCTTTTAGGGCATCCTTGTTTGCACCTAAATAGTTAAGACATGAAAATGTTTGGTTCCTAGGTTCGTTGAAAATTCTATGGTAGATCTACAAACTGTTCTGAAAATCTCAACTATGATGTGTTATATTCTGGCACTGCAGCCTTGAAAAACATCTGTCATGAAAGTGGCTGACTGGTGGCATGATGACCTTGACCTTGAATCTTAGAATACTCCTGGGAACATTAGAGAAGGTGGAAAGGGTGTAAGGGGGAATTATGTGAGAGAATAACGATTGCAGTTTGAAAACTGCTCCACCTCTCTGTTTGTGTGCTTTTTATAGGCAATAGAAATGTGACTGAATATTCTAGCACTGCCTGAGTCAAGTGAACGTGAAAGTCTCTGAACGCAGTTTTGGGTCTTAGATCCAGTTTTCTCTGGAATCATGAAATCAGTGAACTGCAGGCAGGTACTTTAAAACCCTTTAGTTAACTAAGGAAAGTAGTGAATCAGGATGGTTCCATGTTAGCAAGGCAGCAGCTGGATCACAGTTTCGGAATACTATCATTGCAAACTGCATGAAAGTAACCATAGCTTAAGGTTAAGATCTGGTCAAGTACATGTATAGTAAGAGCCAAATATCCACCCCACCTTTTCTACCATGTGCTGATGTTAACTCTTCCAAGGTACAATCAGCAAATGAGACCAGAGTTGTCCTCTAGGCCATCTTAGGATAAATAGAGCATTTTGGTAATGCCAGAATGAGAAATTGATAGATAAGTGGAACTGTTTGGATAAAATTTGAAGATATAAAGAGTAGTTGTTCCTGGGAAGCTGACAAACACTTGTGAATCTAGTGTCAGAAAAGAATGCTTGAGTTAAGGACAATATTAAATAATCAGAGAGACAATTTGTTGAAGTGGAGTCTGCATGAACTGCATTAAAGGTTTAGTAATATGATCATACTCCTTGGTATGTTCAATGCTGAGGGTGAGGAAGGGGGATTTGGGCTTTAGCACAGAAGACTAGATGTGCCAAGGTGAGAGAACAGACTAAATCAAAGCAATGACATAGATGGGGGCATAAAGCACTAATTGAAATAGGTAAGAGATGAGAACGAGGGCTGGAATAGGTGTTCAGGTCATTGACTGACAGGTAAAAATCTGTAAGTTATAATAGATTTGTGTTGCTGCTGTGTTTTACAGAGAATAGTGTATAGCCTTAAAGCATTTGGTTCATAGCTGCAAGAGCGTGCAATTGTGATGAGAGTGATTAGTGTCTACCATAGTCTAGGTTGTATTAAATGGGACTGGGCAGCTATATTTTTTTGCTTCAAGTATTTATTGAAAGACATTTCTCTGTTTTGGAATCTAGTTTTCATTTATGTTATTTGGAATTTTTTAAGCTGTCTGAACTAAAGAACACGGTCACTCAACCATTGCCTGCCTTTGGGTTTGGAGGACAGCAACCATCAAGCTTTGGGTTGTCAAGTAAGTTCCTGTATTAAGAACCAACAGTTAAACATTTTCTTGAGTTTTTCTTCTTTTGCATTATTGAAGTACAGCAGTAGTTTAGTATCACAGATGTGCACATTCTAACAGTTTTTATAAACTTTATAATTGCAGGCTTTCCTGTGAGCAGCAGCAGTAACAGTGCTAGCAGTTTCTCTTTTAAAACAAGTTCCAGTCTCATCAGTGCATCATCTGGAAACACCCCTGCTTTTGGGAGCTCTTCTGCTGGTTGTAATCCTCCTGTATTTGGTGTGACGACCCCTGCTAGCGTATCCCATCCTGTTGGTTTTGGCAGCCTAGCGGCTCCATCTGCAGCCTCCTTCTCGTTTAAAACTTCTGAAACAACTAGTGGGTTTGGAGCTTCTGCATTTTCAGGGTTTGGCAATTCCTCTGCTGTGAACTCTTCAAGCACCACTCCGCTTACAGCCTTTGGAGCTTTTAATGCAGCAGTAGCAGCTTCTCCCTCACATTCAAGCAGTACTTTATTTGGACAGACTGCTGGTGCTTCTGGACATAACATAACATCAGTGTCTTCTGCAGTCACAAACAATACTACATCAGAAAAGTTATTTACTCCACAGAGCGAATTATCAGCTGAAGAGTTGAAACAATTCGAAGCAAAGAAGTTTACGATGGGAAAGATTCCTCTTAAGCCACCACCACTAGAGCTTTTAAATGTCTAGGACTTTCTGGAATAACATGTTTTTGTAACTTCTCTGATACCTCCACTACACAATTTTGAGGTTGAGTAATGAAATAAAATGCTTCCATATGAGTTAATTTTCCTTTAATCTCCAAGTTTTCTGCAGTAGTAAACTCACAGGTCTAAACATTTGAACATTGTATTTTATCATTTCTTGATTATTTTGGAACGGACCTTTTAATCCAAGAAACAAACTAATGAAAATAAATTTTAAAGTTCCCTTTTATATTCTGTACTGTGAAAATCTGGGCAAAAAACTATATTAAAAAGGCTTTGTCAAAAGTAAGAGTGCTTTGGTGAGGTATTCCCAGCCTACTGTGGACAGAATGCTAGAAAGAAATGGTTGCAGTACAAGACTGCGTGTTGTTGGACCACCTTGTCTTTTGCCCCTTACTTAAAGGGCTCGTGCAGCCTTTGACGATTGTGTTTGGAGATGGAGGGCTCCAGTGTGGTCTGTGCCTAGCTTCTGTCACCTGGGAGTCGGTTACCTCTCCCAGTTGATGCAATTCAGCTTTTGTTAGTTGTTCTGCTTGAGGTTATATTGTGTGCGTTAATGTAATACAGTTGGGGGAGGACAGCCTTGAAAGCATTCATCATGAATAAGGAGCTTGTGGTTTGCTATTTTGACACCTCTTAGATAAAACTTTGCAAGCAATTGCAAAACTGCTTACTACATTTGTGTGAATTGATGGAATTTTGTTGTCTGGTTTTCAAAACTTGGATGGGTGCATATATTAGCAATACCTTTTCTGAATTGATGATATTATATATGTTGCCAAGATGCTATAATGCAGGGGTCAGAAATCTTCAGGTGAAGAGAATGTTTGTTCTTGACCAGGCCCTCCCATTAATGGTTTAAAATTAAAAAACAAACTTCATATTTAAATGGAAAGCAAAAGTTGAGTCCATGATATACATAAATAAATTGATTGTTTCTTTAACACTTGAAGATTACATTTCAGTTCCTGCAATGGACCCATGGTCCTACTTAACACTTCACTAAAGCCACTAAAGCTGTGTTTCCTACCAAAGGTCCATAGCATACTAGAAGATGGCTTGCTAAAACTGTGAATGAATTTAATGTTTCACACATGGAACATGGGTATAAATTTTAAAGTTCCCAAGTACTGGGTTGCTTATATGGATTTTTCTGGTGATTGTTTCGTAGATCAAATAGGGCATCTGCTTTTTGTTATTGCTGTTAATGACCCCCAGTGCAAGCTTCCTGCAACTCACAAACAAAATACTGATACATTGACCCAGAGTTCCATGTAATTCATATGAAATGTGTTTTTCCAAGTGGGGTATCCAGAGCAGTAGTAATTAAGTACAAATTAAGACACATTGGGGCACACTCAGTTTATGCCAGTCACTCTGATACAGGAACTGAGGAACATACCAAAACCTGTTACGCTGCTGTAGTTGCAAAAAACTTCCATTTTTACAAAAGTCGTTAAATTCACTTTTGTAAAAATCTAGTATTTAGTAACAAGCAAACAAGCGTTTTGGGGCTTGTCAAATGAATGCAATAACTGCCTGACCTCATTCTGTTACATGCTATACCCTTTCCCATATTTCATTTGTGAAGCCTTAGAGGTTCTCAAACCCAGTTGCATCAGAAAGCTGCAAGGGTTTTTTTGATGTTCCTATCTTTATTATTTGTATTAAAGCAGCATTCTAGCATAACAAGTATATTTTGGGGTAAAGGTACAGAATTAAGTCTTACGGATAACCTTAAGGACCCCATGGCATGTTTTAGAGGACTGTGGATGGTTCTGTCTTACACTTGAATTAGTAATAGTAATTTTTTCCTAATGCTCATCCTCTTAAATGACTAACAAAAAAATGAGAGGACCATTTGAAGTCCCAGTTAAGGATAGGCTACCTCTGATGAATGCCAAAGCTCTCTTAACTAAGTTGAAGTCTCTTTATACACAAGGCTAGTCCAGGATTTTTGAGCTTCTGTACCTCAGTGCTGCTGCACTACAGCAAGCTCAAAAGCAAGCTGCTTTAAGCTCTAAGTGATGGGCTAAAACTTTTACTCTTTCTTAGAGTATCTCAGCAGGCTGCTGCTGCTAAGCTGCACTAGGAGCTTTCAAGGCTCTGAAATACATAAGTGCTTTAAGCAGAAGTGCTTTTGCTTTAAAAAGAAATTGTGAAGCCATGAAAAATCTGAATAATCTAGCATACATACCCAAAAGAACGTTGGCTAGATGTTATCAAGTGCCATTCTAGACTAGAGCAATCTAAGGGCAGAAGGGAATTTGAATCTTTAGGTCACCTTGGTTAAGGGAAGTATTCCTAATTTAAATGACAATAAATAAAAATTTGTTTGATCAATTTTTGACAAAATGCATTTTTTTCAAATCATCTCCTCATCCTCAATTAAAAAAAGAAAATCACTATTAGAGATATTATGACTTGAAGTTTTATCCCAAATGGGCTTCTGAGCATCTGAAAAGATAGCAGAGAGCAGTGTGATACGACTTAGCTAGCAAAAGGCAAGCTAGGTACTTGGCTGCAGAAGGAAAGAGAAGGACAGGCTAGGATAGAAGGAAATAGCATTGCTCTGTGGGCTCACTAAACTGCAGAAAATAAGCAAAATTTGTCAGTAGATCAATCTTTCCCAACATTTGCACTGAATTTTTTTTTTCCTGTTCTGCTTTTGGTATACTTGATATCAAAGTTGGTTGGAAGTACAAAGGTGGCTAAATAATATCTTCCTTTTAGCTACAACCCTTTCGTTGTCTTAACTTTTCCTTTTTGCAACTGCTTTTTTGTTTGGTATATGGCTGCTCTCCAGAAATTCATAATATTGTGGCCTGGCACATAAAAACACATACAGGGTGGCCACAAACTCACAGAACTCACTCACTGCACCTCATTTTAGAACAGGAATCATGCAGTGAACGTCCAAGCAAAGAGCTGTAACATGTCCTGATTAGTAAAAGAACTTGTTCTGTGAAATAGGCTGGAACATTCAAGCTCCACGTGATATTTTCAAGTACTTCCCTTACTTTGAAATAACAGGATTTATGAGTCACTGAAATTCCTGCGGTGTGGTACAAACAACTAATTTGAAGAATGATTTGAAGTTTTGGTTTCCAAGAGATCGGGGATTAATCCTCGGACAGCAGCACTCGAGACTGCCCTGCATACAGGAGAGAAGCCCTCCGCTGCCCCCGGAGAGGAAGCAACCCAGCAAATGGAATTTTCTCAGCCCTTGTTCCTCCAGGTGATACTACCAGCACTGGGAGATGGCAAAACATGAGCTACTAGCAGAGAAGAGAAAAAAAAAAAAGAGGAAAAAAAAAGAGGCAAGCCTCAGAAAGCATTACAATTTTGTCTTAAAAGTGGAGCACCATAGTAGCTGTGTGCTCAGTGGTTTCACTATGTGCAGCAGAAAGCGGCGAGTAGCCTTACACTGAGTGAGAGAGATGGACTGCAGATAATCAACTGACTAGATTTAAGCCTCAGAGAATAAAGCTAAGGGCATCAACAACAATAAATTAACATACAGCCAGAAGGATAAGGACAGAAGAGCTTTCACAAACATGTCTGGGGGGAAAGGAATACAAAAAGGCCAATTAATACAGGAGCACTGAAGTGAGACTGATAACTCTGAAATGGCAGAAATCTATTTAAAAATACTTGAAATGAGGGACAGTTGAAAAAAATCAATGAGAATGTAATGCAGTTACTGATAAAAGGCAAGTAAAAAAATATTTGTGAAATGTGAGCTTACTGCAGCACAGTGGGAGTCCAGATAATTTGCCATACTGGTCACTAAGGGAATCAGCTAATGGACTTGCTATAGTTGCAATAATTATTTAGATAAGTGATAGAGCAGCGGCGATGTGCTAGCAGACTGGGGAAAGAACATATCTTAGCAAGCACAGGTACTTATTTTGTTGATGGTTTCAAATAATTTGAGGAGATTCTAAAGACAGATCATCTGGCTTTTAGTGAGGCATTTGATACAGGCATTGGAGAGGTGTCAGTGTGTAACAGCAGTTGGGCTTAGCGATTAGTCACAAACATTGACAAGGGAGTGAATGCTTTTTGTTTGTAATCCACCTCCCATATCCTGATGTAGAGGACAGAGAGAAACTGTAATTTGATATTTTTCTGGACAGTAAGGGAGGGAAAAAAGCCATAGACAATTAGACAGTTGAAATAGATACCTAATTGTATTTGACTTAATACAAGCCAGCAGCTAAAGGAAAAAATTATGCTACAGAGAGACAGAGAAAACCGTAGGGCTGAAAGTGACAGTAAGCGCGACACGAAGCCACGGTGGTTCAGACCAGTAAAACGTAGCGCGGGCTGTAGGAACCTCCTTCCCTGCGTGACTCGGTAAGGCTGCCTTTGCTTTGGGCAGGCAGCTGCCATGGAGCAGGAGAGTCAGAGAGCAACCGAAGCGACTGCTGGTTGGAAAGGAGGATTCAGGAGGAAACTGAGGAGCTGAAAAAATTAATACGAAAGCGGAGGTTGTGGCACGGAATGACCGTCCTAGTGAAAGAGTACCCTCTCAGAAGGGATGAAATGGGATTTTTTTTTGAAGGCAGCTTGACAAGTAACTAGAATATTGCACTACTTCCTCAGCAATGTCTTAGGGAGTTTCCCAAATGGGAAAGTCCTTTTCTTCCTCTGTTAAGACCCAGCCAAGCCAAAGCCAAAACACGAGAAACAAATCCCTAGCTGTCAGGACTAACAGTACACGTCTCCAGAGGTGCAGCAGTCAACATAAGTAGATCTGATCCCTTGCCTTTGAACCAAAATACACCAGCACTTGTGAAGAGAGTGGCAAGAGCGCGACGTGGAGCATTTGGAGCAGGCAGCTGTGCCTGCCGCCACTCCTGGGGGGCTGCCCATAAAGAGGGAACCTCTCTCCATTGAGTTTAAAGAGGCAGATTAGCTCCCAAACACTGGGAGCCAACATGCCTCTTGGTCTTGAAACTCTCACTCGCAATTGCTTGGTGTTCCTGTTAAGAATAACAACGTAAAAAAAACCCCAAAGAGTAGTTCTCAACAACTCAACCTTAGGCAACCTTCGTATCTAATCTGCAGTGCTGTTGCAAGATTTCAGTTTGGTCTGCAGAATAAAGCCAAGCACATTCGTATAACGCCGTATCATGCAATGGGCTCCTTGGTGGGACTTAGCCTCCTTGCAGAAGAACAAAACCAGATCTTAAAATGGAGGGAAGAAGAGCAAGAGGAACAACAAGATTTAAATGTTAACTGGCTGATCAACATTTTTGGCCATGTATGCGGATTGCTTAGTCTTTCCTCCACAGGCAATGGGGTTTGTTCTTACCATGTCATATGAGAGACATAAGAAACAAGTTTTACATCTTACCCCTTCCAGCAGGCAGATCTGTTACGTTGCTAATTGCATAGCAGTCATCAGAAAAGTGATCTGGTGGTTTCAGAGTATCTGCAGCAATTATATCCTGTTCCACCTGACTTTCTGTTTCATTATGGCAGCGCACTCTTAGCAGACTAACCGCTTTCTGCTCAGCATTGAGTCATGCTTCTGTAAGTCTTCCGCAGAGCCTTATCTTTGCAAATCACACGAAATACGCCCATTGCATACGCCCTACAAAGTAATTATATTAGTTCTAATTATACAAAATAAATCCACCCTCCTGTATGAATCAAACAAGCAACGTTTGCGTATGTGCACGTAAAACCACATGTCACATCACTTTCAAAGGGAGACTAATGCGGTACGGTTTTGATCTCTGATAGCTTAGCTTTTCTGTCTCACCAGTGCTCTTGTGTTTTTCTCAGCCTGACAACTATCTGTACAGCTCTGGCTTGTGATGCACTTCAGCATTCAAGCGCTCCTTCTAGACACATCAGATTTTGTTGTTGTAGCTTATTTCTGCAAGTATGGGTTTTTGTTGAAGTATCTGTAATGATGAAATAGAACTAAAATCACATAAAACTGACATAGCAGTTTATAACCATAGGTTGCATTAAAAAAAAAAAAAAAGCCTGGTATCACTTGCTCTTTCCATGTGATAAATGGACAGTAGATGAGGCAGAGAAGAACCCTCTGTATTCGGTATACGTTAACTCTTTTGGGCAGAAAAGAGCCTTCAGCGTTCTCCCATGGCCTGGGTGCTTGCTCAGCAGCTCCCACGGGGCTGGGGACCAGCAGGCCCTTGCGAAGCTGCTTGAACTTCACTGCAGGAACCTGGCTTAGCATGAAAAGAGAGACCCAGCCGTCGGGCAGATCCGCCTGCCTCGGGAGCGCTGTCTCAGATTTCGCCGTAGATCCTCCTGCCTGGACTCCGCTTCAGACCCTTCTGTCTCCATCTAACCTTCCCGACTTCCTAGAGACCGATGCCTTTACCCCCTGCCCTGCCTGCCTGCCACGCCAGCCAACCTCCCCGGTCCCCTGCTTTTGCATACCGGGGGACATGACTCCCTTGGCCTCCCCACACAGGTTTTGTGGAGGGAAACGGCCACCAGAAACCCCTCCTCTCCAGAGGGTAAACCCCTCCAGAGGTCCGTGCCTCTTCCTGAAGCCTACATCGGAATAGCATGTGGACACAACGCTGATGACCCCGCCGGGACACAGTATTCATTAATTATTTGAGACACCTGCAAGCCAGCCCGGGAACACAAGCAGCGCTGTACGTCACAGGTCGGTGCTGGTACAGCTCCAGCCTGACTTGTCTTTCCAGCTGGTGCTGCTTCAAGCTTCTGTCCCATTAGTGCTCTTTACTCGCACATTCAAACCCCGTATCATGAGAGATTTCTAGCACAATGAATCCCCCTTAATCTTTAATCATCTTCTCTAACCACTGGTCAACTCCTCCACCTGTTCTTCCCAGACGTCGCCTGTACTTCTCAGGACCACACCTAGAACCTCAGAGATATGAAAGCTGCCCGCTGCCCCTGACAAGAGAGCGCTTCTGGTTCTCCAGACACTTGTCTGAAACAGGTCAGAAGGTTTCTTTTCTCCTAAAAAAAACCACAACCAAAAAAACACCACCCAAACAGTGATGCAGTTTGCCTTGTGCCCAGTCCCCCACCCCTTCTGCAGGGGTGGTCTCCTACCCCCAGCTGCGCAGGGGGAGGCTCTATCCTCTGCGGGGGGGGCGGAGGCGGCGCCAGCATTTTGCCATCCATCAGGTCTACCACCCGGGGAAGCAGGAAGCGCCTCTGGGCCTCCACACAATGGCTGGAGTCTGGCTGCTGACAGTTGCTTAATCGTCTGTACCTGCTAACAATCAGATTAACTTCCTCCTATTTTCCCCTCCTGAGCAATGCTGTACAGAGGATGAGGACGAAAGGGGGTGGGGGGAAATGGCACAAGTACTCAGGCAAGTTAGCCGAAATCCGTGGTACTGCCAAGGGAAAAAGCCTGGACATCCTAACTTTTGGTTATACGGTTGAAGCACAAGTCCATCCTTCTTTTCACAGGAAAACTGCAGAGCAGTGCCTAGCAAAGAGCACGCATTATGCAAGTAACACGAGCAATATAAGTTAATCCTTGCAGCAGGAAATACATCTGGTTGCCAATAATAGTTCCCTACTGAGGAAACCGAGCTATGTTGGATGTCTGACAACATAGAAGGCTGTCCTCTCTGTGCTGAAAAAACAGGAGGCTCTCACCGACCTTTTCTTCTCTATTTATCTACTTTCGATTTGGAAAAATATTGGGTAACACTACAGAGACTAGCAGAGTACTGGAGAGCAAACAAATAAATGCATAGAAGACCCTTCTTGATCACAGCTGCAATAAACTCGTTCTGGCAGCAAAAGAGATTTTCTCCTACTTAAGTGGTCACTGGACGCATTCCATCCTTATGATGATCTACTTTAGGAAGGTTCATTCTTCCAACAATAACATAACAGAAACAGTCACAAACAGAGGGAGTCCTATAAAGTAACTAAAGAGTACATGAGAACAATACGTGGTGTTTTTTCGTTGTTTTTAAAAATCTGTTAGTGTGTTTGTGGCTGTAATTTATAGCTATGCATCCTAGGTCATTTACTTAGGAGTCTGCATATGTTGCAGCACTTGGTGTACAGGAAGAGGCAATAAATTGCTTTTACAGCATTCCCACCTCTGATGCTGGGTCCGTGATGGTTCACGTGGCCCTGGAGGTCGGGCGGAGGACTCACGAGCCGAGAAGCCCCAGTGCACGCTGTGCATCTTGCGTGCCCTGCTCAGCTCTCGCAGACCTTCCGTGTGGACCCCTCTCTGGAAAAGATGCCCTAAAGCTGTGATGCTGGCTCTTAGCCATCTAAAAATTTCCCTATGGAAGCAGGACTTCCAAATGGCGATTTAAGTTTCTGACATAGTGCACAGGAGCCAGAAAACCGCTGAAGTCCAATTCATGTTTTCTGGTTTATATCCAAATTACTCAATTTTAGCAGGTTTCCTAAGAAAATAACATGGTTTTGATTATACTGTTTGATCATCTGTCTGTGATTCCTTCTGCACCAGTCACTTTTTTTTTAAGTGCCTGGATGTTGGCCATGGGGTTAAGTCTCGAAGATGACTATATTCTCACAGCTGTAGTAAGAATTGGCAGCTGGATGAGAAAGGATACCAAAGCTAGTGTTGCAACTGAAAGAAAAACAGGTGAAACTCAGCTGCTATGAATAGTTAGCAACTGGTTGGCTGATGAGCACCCATGTAAATCTGGTATCTCAGTTTGCCTGACTTTTGCCCCATTGGGGTATGACAGAGGACAAAGGGCACCGATCTATAGGAAACTAAGTTTCATACGCACATTCTGTGGGTCAAAACCAACTTGTTTCAAATAACAAAGCAAAATTCTTCATGTTCAAACGTGACGTTAACCCAGGAACAAGGAGCAATACTATGTTTGTAAGTTCAGATATGACAAAGAATCGAGGCGCCTAACTTCACACTGGATTGCTAACTTGCTGCCAATTGCATACTTAATTGGAATCAATGAAATTATCCATGATCCAAGAGCTGTGCTGATGGACCCCAAGCCTCGTCAGTCCTAGGATCCTGCCATTGTAAGGTCTTCCAGCCTCCCAGAGGTTATGGGGAAAACAGGATCATTGCAGAAGAGCTTCTACGGTGAAACAGAAACCATGGACAATCTTTCACTTAAATGAAACTGGAAATAACGATCTCACTAAAATAAGACAATTTTTATAATATTTTTTTCCTTCTGGCCAGTTTCTAGCAATAACTAGAAACTAATATGTTCACTAACTCATTACTCTATCACTAACCCTCCATCCTATCATATGACACACTATATTAATTTGCTTGTTCTTTTCTTTGGCAGAGAATACCATTTCTGCCAAAACACATGAAATAATTCAAGACATTTCACATATCCTCAGGTTATTTTGAAGAAAGTGCTGCCTATAAATATCAGCTGAGGAGATTTGCAACATATTCATTCATCTTCTAATCTTAAAGCTAACAAAACTTCCTCCATAAGGCTTAAGGTACAGGAGAGTCTGAATGTGAATAAACTCAGATGATTTGAGATGTTTTTCCACCACACATGGCAGATTCAAGAAGCCCAAACAGCCACTGGTTCCCTCTGTTCAAACTGGAGAGAGTTGGCCATCCGTCACTGTGTGCAGCCTCCCTTACCTTGCATGACAACCGCTGCCCCCCAAAAAAGCTCCAAAACATTCAAGGCAACCCAGGTCTAAGTAAGGCTATTCAGACTCACCGATAAACTGAAGCTCAGGCAGACTCCAGAGCATGGCTCTGATGGGATTCCCATTGCAAACACCGCTGAACCAGTAACCACATCTCCTCTAACTCGACACAGCTTCTGCCCGCTCATATACCACCTTCTCCAGATGGTGACCTCTCACACAGTTATCAACACAGGGCTTGATAAAACTTTAGAAACAAAGCCAAACTTCCCCCGTTCAAGTGCTGAACAAGAGAAAGCGAAGAGCAGAAAAACACTAGATCAAGCCTTCAGCCCTACTGCATCGCTCCTAGAATCCCTGCACTGCCAGGGAGCGGAGCCTCCTTCCCGCTTGCTTCAGCTGTGGCCCGTTGCAGCCTGAGAGGGCGAAAGCAAGGAAGCAGGTGTTGAGAAGTCCCTTACAACGATGATGAGAAAAGGCTGACTGAAAAAGTTTGCTTGGGTCCCCAGCAGAGGATTACATCTCTGTGCACCTTCTCCTCTCTTGTGGGCACAGAGGTTCTACTGAGGTTTGTGTCCTGGATCACCAAAGCATTACCCTAATCGTACAAAAGAAAGGTGTAACTATGCTACTTACTCTCTGCTGCCACGCTCTTTTCCTGCCTCCCAAGTGTTGCTACCTATATTGGCCAAGTTGGAAGCCACCAAAGACTCCCTGCTGATCCTATGGCTACCACAAGAGCTTGAGTTAATACAAGAGCCACCTTTGCTTATGATCAATGAATTATGTAGATAATAGGCAAGTACCAAGTAGGCACCAGTGGAAAACTGGCTGAGCCGAGGCCATGCCGTAGAACTACAAGAGCACATGAAAACACTCCTGCAACACTGGCGCTTGGCTGCCTGGCTGATCATTATATGGCCATGAAATGCTTAGCACAAAGCAGTGATACCTGATTATGCCCGCCAAATACTCCTGTGGTACTAACACTAAGTGGTTCTATTAGCAAGTTCGTTTTGCCAGTTCTTAATTACAGAGAAACTTGGGAAGAGATAAACATCAAAGGAACCCTTTTCCCTAACCAGATAAGTCTTGTCTTTATTCCCATGGCTTTTTAAAATTCCTCACCCTATTCAGTTTGAAAACCTGCTGTAGGCTGTTAGGATTTAAATCAATACATGCTTATTTGGAGACTTTAAAGGTAAATGAAAGGTTACATAGACTGGTACAAAATTGCTTCATTTCATTGGTTTGCAGGTACATAAGAAATAGAATTAAATGCCTTTCTGGTCTCCCAAACTGTGCACTATAATCCCCCAGGCCAGTCATTTTTTAACTGAATTCAAAAGCTCTCCCTAAAGGTTGTGATGTATCTTGAAGCACAGTGCTACCTGCTCTCAGCGTTATCTCTGTAAATTATTATTAGCAAAAAACTTGCATCCATCAACTTTTTCTCCACGCAACCTTCTGCAAAAGTGTTAGAGGACTGACTTAAACACCGAAGGACTCAGGATTCAGAAAGGAACTTGACCAAAGGTCACTACTGGGAAACAGACGTTACTACAGCCCTTCCAGCCATTGAAACGGCCCTAGACTGAGGTGTAGCAAAAGAAAAGGACCCGTCCAACAAGAATGCAATGAGTAGGGATGGATTCTCTTTTAAACCACCTGCTTTGTCTTACTCTGTATTTGCTCTGATTTAAATAGCGAATAGTTCTCATTTATGTTCTAACCAGACGTAGCTCTTGAAAGCCAAAGCCCTTCTTGTGTATCAGGGATGCTTGTTTTAAGGAGAAGCCATCTCAAAGCTCTGGATGACTTGGTGGTCCCCACCCAACAGGAAACCACCTTTGTTCTGTTGTAAATAACCTGATTTTTTTTTTTATTTAAAAATAATATCTATTACTAATAGGTTATGAGAGTTCTGCGTAATCTGAAAACACATGAAAATCATTCAAATACTATAGGAATGAAAACTATAAAACATGTTGTAAATAAATAAAAGACAGTTTGCCCGTCCCTCTGCTTTCAGTACAGAGTTCTGATGAAGAGGCAGGTTCCATAATTTGAGCAGCAAAAATTTCAAGAAGATTGTTTTTTTTTCTGGGGTTTTTGACTCCTATCTGCATGAACACGCCATTCTGAAGCTTTCCAACAAATGTCACCTGATGTCCAAAGCACACGACTATGGAGCAGCGTAAATGTCCTCCCTGCGCCTTTCAAGACACTCAGAGAGTGCCACATTTTACTTCAAATATTTCACAATGCAGTTTATTCCTTATTTGTTTTATTTATAGGTGCTGTAACTCTAAGAGCCTTGAAGACCTGCCACTAAATTCTTAATGAAATACTTAGTGATTTTCATACAGTTTTCCACTGAATTTAGATAGCCAGAAACATTTTTAGCTGCTTAAACAGAGGAGCAGCTGCCAGAATAGTGTCCATCCCAGAGAGGGACTGTATTAGCTCCTGAGAAGACCATGCTGGGTTATCCAGAGGGAAGGGCGAGCCAGTGCATCACATTCTGGTGGGCTGCTCCAGCGAACCAAAATATCATCTTTGATCGTTTTCTCTCAGAACCTTCCAATTTCATATGAATTAAAGAAATAAATTGAAGTTGCCTTCCAACATTTTCAATCACTGCGAGCACGAGTCCTTAACAGGGTATTAGAGGTGCTGGGGGGGTGTACGGGCTCAGGAACATGCTGCCATTCCTCAGCACAGTAGGCAGAGCACCAATGGTCGTTATTGATAATTGCATATACAGCTGCATCGTATCTTTAGGTATTGTTACATTTGCAGCCCTCATTTTGCTTAAAATATTACTAAGCCTCCCTCCTCTTGATTTTCCTCCCTTACTTGCAGAAAATGATGTTATTTACCCATAGAGTGGCCGCGGAGACTCCTTCTTCATACTCACGCATCTTTTTCCCAGCTGCAGGAGATGTCTTGAGCACCCCACCTCATCGTGCTTTCCCTCTCGCTGAGGTGGAGAGGATGATCACAGAATCACCGAATCACAGAATCACTAAGGTTGGAAAGGACCTTCAAGATCATCAAGTCCAACCATTAATCCAGCGCCACCATGTCCCCTAGACCACGTCCTGAAGCGCCACATCCACACATTTCTTGAACACTTCCAGAGATGGTGACTCCACCACCTCCCTGGGCAGCCTGTTCCGATGCCTGACCACCCTCTCAGTGAAGAAATTTTTCCTAATATCCAATGTAAACCTCCCCTGGTGCAACTTGAGGCCATTTCCCCTCATCCTATCGCTAGTTACTTGGGAGAAGAGACCAACACCCACCTCGCCACAACCCCCTTTCAGGTAGTTGTAGAGAGCGATAAGGTCTCCCCTCAGCCTCCTCTTCTCCAGACTGAACAACCCCAGTTCCCTCAGCCGCTCCTCATACGACTTGTGATGAAGAACCCCGTCTTACAGACTCTCCGCAAATCACCCCCGGACAGTAGTGATGTTTTTAACTTTTACTTTCTGAAAAATCCCTCTACCTTCTCTCCTCCGTCACATGGCCCTGTGCATTTACCACGAGGCTTTGTACCTTGCTGCAGTTAGACGGGGAGTTACGCGTCATAAGTCGCTTTTGTGCTAAGTGTTAAGACACAAGCGAAAAATTAAAGGAAACAAACTGATCTCACAGTTCTGATGGTTCAGCTGGGTTTAACGAGACAATTTTGAGACTTCTTACAGTTAAAAGGCATCTACCAGAACCCAGAGCTGGTTTTCTTCTGAGGTATTGGTGAAAGCCATATCCATGCAAAATACGGATCCGAAAAGTGGCGGCTGCTGCCGGCGCTCCTGCCCAGTGACACGGGGCCTCAGCGATGCTCTTTACTCTTCTCTCCCCGCTGCCAAGCGGCAACATCGCGGCAGCCGACGGCAGCCGGCGGTGCTCTCACCGTGAGGTTCTCTCGCTCGTTCTCACTGAGCAGTTTTACGACTCAGTAGATTATTTCTGCCTGAAAATGTAAACGTCTGTATGTGCCAAGTAAAAGTACAGGGGCACAGAAGGGGAAGGGAACATAAATGCGTCATCTGGGTGAAAGCCAGTAATTCAGCTGCCAAAACAGGTGAGCAGCGTCATCAAGTTTGCTCCCAGCTTCAGACTTTGGAATTTCATCCTAGGTGACAAAGTAAAGAAGCTCTGACTTCCCACTATATTCTAAATAAAATAAATGTAGCCGTTTGGGCTGTATGCTACATTTCTTTACATTTGTTGACGTCTTGGTTACACTTCTCGATTTGAAAAAAATTCAAATACATGGAAATGTATTAGTAATTAATTAGTCTGTCCGCAGCACCCATCTGATGTAGTTTTTATTTGTTATCAGATCCACAGAAGCTGAACCGTTAAGAAAATCGCTCACTAAAGAATGATTTACAACTTGAGTTTCCTTGGTGTATATGTCTTAGCAAATGCTGATTTGTCTTACGTTTTTATTTTTCATTCTACAAAACACCATTCAATAATCAGTTTTTCTTGCCAAAAGTTCTTTTGTATTGTGTAATAATAGAAGAACTAGGTACTCTGAAATATAGCAAACAACTGGTAACTAAGAAATCACATGATCCCTATTTTCATTTTATCATTTTGTTCTTATTTCCGAAAAACATAATTTTTTGCCTTCATCTGAACACCACCCACCACAACTTGCAGCATGAAAAATCAATGTAAATTTACAGAGGTTTGAATGTACAATCCATTTTCCTCCACTTATGCTTCTCATTTCTTTATTTTTTTTTTCTTCAGGACTGTTCCATTTTTTATGCTTTGATATCAGATACTTACAGTACAGGATTAAAATTCAGACTATCCAAATTGGATGCAACGTCCTCTGCTGAGAAGAACTGTGACTATCTTACATTGGATCTGGATTATTTTTTTATAACTGTTCAACTTCCTTCCACGTGCAGCAGAACTGGACCATTTGCAGGGCAAGCGTAGCCCTTGGCGTTAGGCACGGAAGAGCTTCCTCTTCCTTCCATCCCACCGGCGTGCAGCAGCGCTCCGAGCAACCAGCTGCGATCACGCAGCAGGGCTGAGGGAAGATTCGTTAAGCTGTTTTGCTCTTTTAGGAGAGGCAATTTAAACGATAGACCTAAGAACCAGATTTTTCTGCTACGTGATGCATGCACGTTTTCCGTAACGATGCTTATCAAGTCATACGGTATTTCCCGTGCAGGCCTCATAGCTCTGGTGACGAGGGCATCACGCAGCCTAGACAGAGAGATTTTACCCTTAGTATTTCACTTAAGCCAGGGACTGCAAGTAGGCTGCTGTATTAAATCAATTTTTTGGTTCTCCTACGGTAACACAATAAAGTCGTGTTAGGTTTTCTAGTACTGGCAAAGAAAGTTGAAATAAAATATGCACATTCCAATGCAGATTTAAAACAGAACGAGTGCAAATTCACTGCTCCTGTCACAAAGAATAGAAATAGAGGATTTCGGTGTTTAAGACAAATGCAGAAGACTAGCTCCTATATATTTACTATACGTAACGATATATTTCCCTGCCCACGTGTGATCAGAACGGTTAAAGATTATTATGTAATGTGTTTGGGAACGGGGCATTAAAAATATACTTTCCTCCCAGTGAAGGAAAGCCAAATTTTTCGCAAGCAGGAGCCGCTCCAGCCGCGCGTC
>NW_010560478.1:24469-24697 GCF_000687285.1 Phaethon lepturus | reverse complement strand
AGGCGGCGGTGACGACGTTCTCGCTCAGCAGCCGGTCCACCCTCACCTCCCGCTGCCCGCAGTGGCCATACCGTGTCGTGGCCAGGATCTCGTAGAGCTGCCGGGGCAACGCCAGGAGAGGTGAGGGGGGACGGAGCCATCCCCCGTGATGGGGAGAGGGGTTCCCACCCCATGTCAGCTTTTTGACTACCAGCTCCAAGCCCGATCCTCCGACGATGAACGGCCGGG
>NW_010560478.1:24132-24423 GCF_000687285.1 Phaethon lepturus | reverse complement strand
CACAGCAACCCAGCCTGGGACCTTTGAGACTGTGACAACACACGACAACACACCCGCTCCCAGCATTTCTCCCCCAGACCCTGCAGCCCACCCAGCACTGGGGAAGAGAAGCCACAGCGGCCCCGGTGCTCACAATTTGGTGCCGCTGGGTGGTGGAGAAGAAGGTGTCCTGCTCATCGCTCCCCAGGAACCTGGAAGGGTGTGGAGGAGCCGCTCAGCAGAGCCCAGTGCTCGGCAGGGGGGTGCGGCACCCCCTCGCCACGGTGCCCGCCAGCTGAGGGCCCCCCCCCG
>NW_010560478.1:0-23928 GCF_000687285.1 Phaethon lepturus | reverse complement strand
AGCCTCCTGGGCCAGCAGGGTGGGGATGCCCAGCCGCCGCAGCACGCTGGCCGACCAGTTGGGGGTCTGTCTGGGCAGCCCCTGGTGGTCTCAGGAGGAGGGAGTGGGAGCAAGACGGCAGCCAAGCCGGGGAGGAACAGTGCCTGGGCTGTGCTGAACACGGGAGCCTGCTCTTCAAGGGCCAGGGAAATTTTTGGGATGGGATGCTGGAGGAGAAGTTCAGAAGGCGAACAAGGTGGGATGCTGTAGCTGTGCATGGGACAAGATCTGTGACTGGGGACTGCTGGGTCCACTGGAAAGCAAGGAGGCTGCAAACCCCGTCAGAGAGCCACAGCAAGCAGCTGCCCAGCCTGTCACCCAGAGTGAGATGCCCAGGAGCGCTGGGGGCACCGTCCCCCATCCCTGGCGAGGTTGGGCACCACAGTCCCCCACCTGCAGCGGCACGCGGAGCTGCAGCTCCTTGGCGTAATGGCTGAGCACGCTCCAGGGCGCGCTCAGCAGCAGGTAATGCACCACCTTCTTCTCCACGCGGGTCATGTGCTGGGAGAAGGGGACCCCAGCGGAGATGAGGCTGCTGGCACCAGTACACGACCCTGCAGGAGGCACCAGAGTGACTCCGCACTGGTGTGGATCAGCCTGGCGGAGCTGACCCAGTGGAGAGGAGCACAAGCGCATCCCACCCCACGCTCCAGCTCAGCTGCCCGCAAGCCCAGGTTCCCCTACCGTGTGCGGGCCCCCGCGGCGTGGCATCCCTCCTCCCAATTCACAGAGCAAGGCTGCGGTTATCACAGGGGGTAGAAATTTGAGGTCAGGTCCCAGGGTACCTTTTCCATGTGGATCCCAGCAGCATGAAGCTTGTCCAGAAATTTCTTCCACCAGGTCCTGTGGATGGTGGCAGGTCTCAACTGGAAGTCTCCATTCTCACGGCTGTCCTGCTGCCCACTCAGCTCCCAGGGGATGGTTTCCCACACCAGGGCAAAGTCTGTGTCAAGGAAATGGAGCTTATGCCCACCCCATGGCCAGGAAGGACAGCAGACCCCAGACCCATGCCTATGTGTCCCTGTCTGGCAGGACATGGTGCTCTCATGGAGCTGGGCATTGTCTTGTGAGTAAAACAAGGGGTCGAGGGAAGGACATGCTTGGTCTGGAAGGGGCTGCCAGCCACCTCGCTCGGGTGTTTCTAGCACAGGAGGCAGGAGGCTAGAAAACCCTGTTAACATGAGTTGAGGACTGTGGCCATCTTGCAGAAGGAAAAGACTTGAGCACCTGAGCAGGGCAGCGCTTGCCAGAGCTTGCAGGAGGTCTGATGTCCTCTGGACGTGCTGTACAGACCAGCCATGGTCAGCAGGACCTGCTGCTGCCAGCTCCAGCCATGGAGCCCAGGGGCTTTCCCCACATTCCTGAACCCAGCGGGCCCCAGCCAGCCCCAGCCTCCTCACCAAGATGGAAAGGAACCAACCTCAAAGACAAGCCTTTCTCCCTCACCTATCCTCATACAGCCATCGCTGAAGAAGTTGGCTGTGTTCTTCTGGTCCAGGGCTGCGTCGCTGGGCTGGAAGGCATACGGAGTGATGAGAGCAGCGATTCCCCAGGCAGCTCAACGGCGACGGGGACAGACTGCAGCCACCCACCTGGGGGATTTGGATGGCCTCCTCAGACTGCCGTAGCAAGCACTTCTGCCCTCCTGCCCCACCAGGCTGCAGTGGGGATCATCCATGGTCCTCCTCCGCTGCATGGCAAACCTTCATGCTCCTTCCTCCTGGTGCTGAGAAGCAGATCCAGGCAACTGGGTCCCACCCATGGCACATGGACAGCCCCACCACCCCTTCTGGTGGTATTGGACCCCCACTTTTCTACTGGCCCCTCAGCTCCTGCCCAGGTATGGTGAGACCTGGGACCCTGCTCTGTCTACTATCAGGAATTCTTCCAGCTGGAAAACAAGGAGACACAAGCGGTCAGTGGTCTTGTGCAGTGTCCTCCCTTCACATCACCACCTAGACCCCCTCCAAGTGACCCTCTCCTCCACCACCTCGGCCAAAGACGTGGTGGGGAACCCCAGCCTTGCATCTTTTCTCAACAGTTGTCTCTGTCACTGTGGGGAAGGACTTTCCACCACCTGCCCCCCAGGGCAACCCAGCTCGAAGGCACATCCACCAGCATGTGTGACCCAGTGATGGAGAAGCCAGGGACGCCCTCTCTGCCCCAGAAACTGTGTCCAGTTCATGCCCAAGCACTCCACGTCCAAAAGACTTGGCAAACCGAGCTCCCCCAGCTCTCAGATTTGGAACTGGAAACCTCGAGAAGCCAAGGTAGGAGATGGGAACCTCACATGATGGCTGACACCGGCTCAGACACACAGGACCTGAATAAGGAGCCAGAAAGATGCCTTCTGCAGAGGCGGGGGGACAAGGAGGGTGTTGCAGCAGCATGCATGGCAGCCAGGCAGGGAAGACATTGCACATGCAGTGAAAGGAAAAACTGCTCTTCCAGTGCAGCCTCCACTTAAAAAAGGAGCCCGGGAACCCGCCTGTGTCCTTCATTAATGTATTTTGTTATCGTGAAGACCGTTACTGATCAGGGGCAAGAGCTGCTGGTTCAGTTTTGTGCTCCTTGAGTCTGATGTTTGTGTTTTAGCTGGCTTGGCGGTTGCACTCCAGAGATCCTGGATAAGAGCCACCAGCAGCACTGCTGAGAGCGAGGACTACACGTCAGCCAAGGAAACCAGCTCTGTCAGTAACAGAGCAGAGTAAACGCATTCTCATTTCCCCAGATCTTTAGTGGGGGCTGGCCTGGTTCATTACCACAATCACACAGCATGCCCACAGCCACGGCCTTTTACACTGTGGCTCCAAGTTCGTTGCTAAACAGTGGGGAAAGTGAGTTGGCCTTTCTAGTGACATCAGATTGCTCCTCAGAAAGGATGTGACTCTTCATTGTTACTTCCAAGACAGATGGTGTAAAAGAAGAAACACCAGACAGCCTCAGTTTCTCAGGTCACCATGTACTCCCAGCCAAAAGCAAAGTGGGCACAACATCCCTTTGCAGAAGCCATTGACAACCTACACCAGCAGAGCTCTTCTGATACATGAGCTTCTTCTGGGCATCAGTGGAGCAGGAGGAAGACATCTGCTAACTTCACCTAAAAGCATTAGAAACCCGTTCCTCAAAGCAAGGAAGTCATGGGAACAGGCTGGGCCTCTTGCTGTCACAGTAAGGACTGGTTAGTGTGGAGTTAAAATGTGCTTGGACCATGAAGAGATGTAAAGGTGTCATGAGGAGCCCGAGCTTCTGAATGTTGGCACCACCAAAACGTCCCTAGCTGGGCTCCTCAAAAAGGCCAGGTCCCTCCTGGGAAGGTGGCCCTGCAACCACGCTGTGACAATCCACCAGACATCTGGTGGATTGCACGAGGCAACCAGCAAGAGACCCACACAACGAGATGAAGACGCGCCTGGGATTGCAGCAAATGTGAAGTCAGTCGTGCTGGGGGCCTGGAAAATGAGGAATGTGCTTGGGAATTGGGGCAGAGCCGTGCTGAGCCAGGCAGAGGCGCAGGTGCCAACCTCCACCCATTTCCCTTCCAGCATCTCAGTCCCCTTCCGCCAACCCCGTCTAAACTTCCACATCTTGGGCCAAATTCTAGCTTCATTTACACCCTTTGCAACTCCTGCCAAGTCAAAGGGGTTGCTAGTCAGCACTGAATTTTGCTCAGTTTGGATCCTGAGACCTTTCAAAGCCCCACTCAGACTATCCGGGAGGGCTGGGGCAACACATGCCAAGCGCAGAATCTCCCCAAGGAAACACATCCATGTCCTGAAAAGCTCTGGGCTGATCTACCCCGTAAAATCCTCCGTCGCACCCAGAAGTCCTTTTGACATCTGGAGCACATGGGCACACAGCTCTGCTGAGCAGCGACTCCAGACCTAGCTCTCCAGCTCCTTGGGGCGCAGTATCTGGTCATTGCTCCCAGCGGACAGTGATAAAAACCTCAGCCGATCCCCACAACGGCCCAAGGAACAGGCACCTCTGAGCCCTGCTTTGGAGCCAGGGAGGAAGAGCATGGCGAGGAAGCAGCGGCAAGGCCAGGCACCGGCCAGGAAGCTGGATGAAGGGGGCTGCTGCATCCCGCCCCGCTCCTGCGGCTCCCAGCGAGACCCCCAAACCTGCAGCTTTTCTGTCAGGGCCCCTGCCCACTTGTTCCTCCCGCGGTGCCGGATCCGAGTGCCGGCACGCCACAGGGCAAAGGGGTCCTCCTGCCCAACCGCCGCTCCTCACCTGCTTCTCCTCGGGTGGGGAGGGAGCGGGAAGTGCCACCCCGTTGCTCTAACCCAGCGGTCAACGGCTGCTTCCCGTCTTGGGAAACACCAGGTTCCCTGCGTAAGACGGATAGAGATGGAGGGGGAGGAGGAGGGGAGAATGGGTTTGCAAGCACCTTCCTTGGAGCAGCCTGGAGAAGGCCCTGCTTTTGTTTGAGCTGGAGGTGGGGACTCAAACGGCCCTGGACAAACAGGGTTCAGCGGAGCTTGGGGCCACGTGCGCAACAAGCCTTCGAGAGGCAGCGAAGGGCAGCAGGTCCACCCCCCGCACCCTGGAGGGTCCAGTGCCTGGCCAAGGCACAAGGATTTTGGGATGCCAGGGAAGCTTTAAGCATCATGCTTACCTCACACCTGCAAGAGAAAAGTTTCTGCTGGTTTTTGCAACTTTGGGGAGAGAAGGGGAAAAAGCCCACCTCTGTTTTGCCTGTCAAGTGCTGCCAACCAAGGGGCACGTCCCCAGCCAGCAGCCCAGGGGACAACGTGGGTGTGCAGCCGCGACGGCCACTAAGCAGCAACATGCTGCTTTTACAGTACCCAGGGTGAGCTTGTGGAGCTATGGAGGGCTTAAAGCAACTCATCCCACCAAACATATGCACCTGTGGCAGAACAAGGTGAATCACCCCAGTTCGGTGGCATGGCGGGGTGCAGCTCCCCACCACCTCCAGCAGCGTCCGCGGCATCACACTCTGCGGCCGAGATGTGCCGGGTTAGCAAAAGCAACACAGCCCATGAAGGGAACCTCCAAAACTTCCCCAGGGCCACATTGTCCTGCTTAATACTACCAGTCTCCTGCCGAAGAAGGGATGCACCTCACTCTTGCAAAGATTCACATCCACGTCAGATCAGAATGAATCAAAGTACCATCTAGAGCAAATTTTGGAACACCCCTGCCATTATTTGTTATAATTCTCTACAGTTTGACAGGGCAGCAGGATGGAACTCAGCTCTCATGGGCAATGGTCCAACAAAACCTTTCAGGCTGATGTGCAGTGACCAGCACATCTCCTGCTAACACCCACACCCCATCGCTATCGGCTCTGGTCCAATCCCTACCAGAGGGAAAGGATCTGCTTCCTTAAAAAACAGCCAGGATTTGCAATTTTGCCAGAGAACTCGCAAACCTACGCATCCTTTGAACAGCTTTCATATTTAAGATACATTTCATTGCTATGTTCCTCTGCAAGTGCTATGGACCACGTTGGAAATGTCTCCCAGACACCTCACAGGTTCACTGAACAGAAAGTTCCTAAAGGCTGGCCCGGATGGAAATCTCCCCCGCGCCTGCTGCAGACCCACTCGCTCAATTCTTCTCCCGGCCAGCACACACTGAAACGCCCATCCCGGCCCGATGACACAACTGTTAGACAAACACAGCAGCAGATGGCAAATGCTTCCAGGCAGGTTTTCCAGCCACTGGAGGTAGGACGTTCAGTTGCCCAGATCAAACACAGGTGCAGAGAACAGCAACACCACATCGCCGTATTTAGTGGTATCAGGGCATGATTGATACTATTTCCTGAGTGCAAACACCATCTGTAACAAAGTGCCACCAAACCCTTACCTTGCTGACCACTAGCATTAATATATATATGTTGTATTAATTTAGTATTAATAACAAGCAAATGACAATGCTAAGACAACGCCAAATACATCAGCCACAGAACAGTCCCGACTCCTCAATTAGAGAGCTGCAAGAGGCTGTATTTGCAGAAGTGCTTAGGGAGTCCTATCACAGATAAAGCCTGCTCCAGTAGGCACTGACAGCTTGAAGATGACAGGTGTCACTCAGCAGAGATCAAATAACTTACAACAGACAGAAGTACAGCAGTGAAACAAGCAACAGTTTCATGGTAAGCTTGCTGTCTCCTCCTCCATCAGTACAAAGCCCGTTTGAGCCCCTTGGGCTGTCTCTTGTTCCTCTCCAGATTCAGGCTGCCAAAACTGCAGTGCAAGAGCATGGCACTCCAGGCAGGTGGGCTTTGTCATGAGTTTCTATCAAGGGACCTCAATGGCATTTGTAAGATGAAGGACATGTTTGAAGTCCTACCAAATAAATGGCTCCCTCTAGAGTAGGCCCACTCATTTTCAGGAAAAACCAGAATGTCCACTGAGCCTTTCAGCTTCACTTCAGGCAGCAGAGATGTCCAATATGACCATCGAGGAACTGCAGGCCACATTCAGCACTCCCCTGTTCTGGAAAGGATCTGCAAGCAGCCTCAGCTTCAGCCCAGGAAGGAGCAACATGCCTCAGCATCCGCTGTACTTTGCTCTGACAAATCTGAGGAAATCAGGAGGCAAATGAAGCCACAACCACCCATAAAGAACTTGAGTGTGGACTAGACCCCTCAACCTCCTCAAATGGAATCCATAGTCCCTCTTGTCTCACCCCTTTTAGCCCCTTTTCCAGTTCCCACCTCGGTCTACAGCACTACATTTAAATGTGGAAGCCCTGTCACTAGTGGCTCCATGATGGCCAGTAGATCATCCAGGCATGTACAACCCCGCACTGCTTTCGTACCTCAAGCTATTTGTCCTCAATCCCCTCATGACCATGTAGCTATGGTTAAAAAAAAATAAAAACTGCAGCAGAAAGGCTAACTTCTCTCCCCATTTTACAAGCAGATATTTAGCACTGACTCACATCTGATAACCTGGATAAGCATCTTTATCAGGTTCTTCTATGTCCATACTGTCACTTGTCTTTTCACATTTCAGACCACAGTTGAGCCCAGATCTGGAAAAGTGATGTTTGCAAGGACGTTACTAACCTGCAGGTGTGTCACAGCATCAACAAAAGTCAGCAAGTAGCTCCAGTCTGTTGCAAACACTTTCTGCCAAAACCTCCCCCATAAATAACAGACACAAGAACAAGGAAGTCTCTTGTGTTAAGATTTAATAATAATAATAATAATAACAACAACATTTCAAAAACAATGAGTGCATTGTACACAAGATCTGGTATTCAGTGCCTTTTATTGACAATTTGCTCTGCGAGTGTCAGTGTACTGAAGACCTGGGGAGTGGTAAGTGGATAAAAAACCCAGCTGGGACATTTCTCCAAGGAGGGCAGGAGAGAGAGGGCAGCAGGAGGTTCAGAATCGAACAAACGTCGCATCAATCTGCCGGACAGTTGGGAGCGCCAGCATGATTTTGCGCCGGTACTGGGGATCCTTCTGCAAGGGGTTTCGCTCCAGATACACAGTTTCCAAATTCTTTGCTCCTTTCAGCTCATCCAGGTCACTCCAGCTCTCTACAAGATTATCGTTCATCTGCAGAGCACATATGGGCACACTCACACAAACAGATACTTCCAAGCTAAGATGGGTTAGCAGCAACCTAGCCACACCATGGCTGCTCAGGAGGACTACCATGCTCAGGGGCAGTAATGCTGTACAGTTCTCATGCACATATAAGACCCTGTCCACGTGATCCTTCTCCCCGTGGAACCTCTGAGCGTGCTTGCCTGTCTCACAACTCCAGGCCTTGCTAATTGTCTCCAGCTTCCCCACACTGTCCTGCGTTGCGGTCAAACATCCCGCCCTTCAGACAGCATATCCAGTCCAACTGTTATGCTGGGAAAGACCCAGCAAGACACTGCGGCAATCTCTTCATACAGAGTGTCCCTGGAAATCTTTATGTCAAGATTTTCTTCCACTGCAACATCTACCTTTGCTTTCATGACTTCCCAGGAAACATCACAAAAGGTCCCAAGCTAATGCAAGAAGTGACATATTCCTCTCCTCACAAAAACTGCTTCCACACTGCAGAGAAAGCGCCAAGCTCCCTGATTCAGGTTCTCCTCCTGTCAGCCGGGGAGCTGCCTCATTGCTGGCACTACAAAGGAACTGCCATGCAAGGGTATGAATGCTTCAACCGCCTGGCAAGGAAGCAAAGAGTGCAAGGTGGCCACGTGCTGTCCAACCTAGAGACTTCAGCCACCCTTTGCTTTTGGATACAGAGGCAGTCACTACAGCAGTAGCACCTTTAAAAAAGAATTAAGAAAATAAATGGATTGCCTCTGGCCCCCCTCAACAACTGTTCTTCCTCACATTGGGATGTTCAAATCTAGGATTTGAAATTCTGCTTCCTCAAGGTGTTAAAGGGCTTTATTAGGTGGCTTCAACTCTACAGTCAGTGAAAAAAAATATAAAATTAGTAGATGCAACCTTTGTTCACATCGAAGAAAATTCTGCCCCACTCTCTATCAAAAAGCACATACCATGTTTTTTAAAAAACAATGTTAAAATGGAAAAAACCCAGGAGGGCATTTTCCATGTTCAGCTAACAGATTTTGGCCAATGCTCTGCTTTGGCAAAAGACTCTAAAAGCACTAGTGTTTTTGCAAAGGAAGTCCAATGAGGTTAGGATCTTTCTTTTACTTTCTGTAAAACAAGTGGAAACAGCTGTGCAATGCCTCCTCCTATAAGCAGAGCAACAAGCAAAGAGGAAGACTGGAGGAAATTGCAAATGATCACAACAGGTTCCATGCCAGCCACACTGCGCATCTCATTTTTACCACACAAAAGATGTCATGTTAAACTTCTCAGCTCCGTTATTTTAAGAGTTCCTTACGGAATAGGCACGGCCAGATAACACCACTAGCCATCTGCTAAGCCACACTGCAAAATGAGGAAAATGGTCCAAGTAGCCTCAACTCCAGGCTCTGGCTTGGTTTCACTTGCAGCTGCTTTCCATTCTTTTCATCTCAGCCTCTGCCCAAGAGTTTAAATAACTGAACTCCAAGTCACAGACATAAAGCAGCACAACTCTTATCCTCAGCCTTGACATGCAGAAACTCTACAAGAGCTAAAGCATGTGCCAACTCATGAACATCTGCTGCTTTTTTTCGCCCGAAACATGAGATTTATACACAGCTCCCAAATATGGCAGGGTACTGATGTTTCAGGAGGGGATGTCTCCGCATATTTCCTGATCAGACTTATGAATGACAAAAGGGCTTAGCTATTTAGGATGCCAGAAAGAAACAGAAGCAACCCTAAACAGTTATCTACCTCATAGGAATGGAAGTAAACCAGAAGATGGTTTCATTTTCTTCATATTTATAATGACATGGACATATCAACTCTGCTCTAAACAGGTACTGTGCTCCAGTGCAGTGCTGAGATGATATCAGCTTCCCCAATTACACTGTCATGCTCACTTAAAGGAAGATGAGATCTGCAAAAATAGGGCACAGAAGGGCTGTTTCATAACCATCACAAGAGTGAAGGCAAGGCCTATTTCTGGGGTAGAGACAGGCTCGTTACCACTAAGCAAAGCCCTGCAAAAATTTTTTTAAGCTCAACTCTTTCCTTAGGGGAAACCATTGTACTCTATCCATGCAGACTGTCAAGATCTTAAAGTTGGTCACCAGACCACAAGTTTACTCCAAGACATGCGTGTACACCACCCTCCCACAGCTCCCCAGCAGAAGGATTTCCTTCATCATTGTACACACAATTCAGGGAACAGCTCCAGCCTGCGCTTACCCAAAATTCCTGCATCTCTGTTAGGTGACTGATATTTTCAATCTTCTTGATTCTGTTGGATGCAATGTCCAGCATTGTGAGTTTGTTCTAGACAAGCAAACACAAAAACATTAGACCAGATTTTATCTTCTCTGTCCCACCTTTTTCAGGCCCAGAGTCAGAAACTGTCAGAAGCAATGACACATTATTGCCAGATGCTTACATGCAGCACAAGAACTCTCACTGCCTAAATATAGCAAGGAAGACTGTTTTTAATTAAGCTGGGTTACTGACCTCCCAGAAGCCATGTGACAAAAAGGAAAGCAATTACTGGCCGGATGGCAACTGCTAGCCAAGGGCTCCTAAAAAGTGAGCTTTCCTCATAGTACATTAAGAAAAGGAATCCATTAAAAATCAGATCATAAGTGTCCTCTCGAGCAGCAGAGTTGAACAAACTTTTTACAGAAGGAAACTCAATGGTTTTAGAAAAAGGGTTTTTTTCTGCCTTGCACACAGCCAGCCAAGTTCCAGATTCCCTCTCTCCTCTGACAATGCTGTCTACTGTTGGGCAAGAATGAAAATGCTACAGGCTTCTGTGAAATCAATCCTATCCAGAAGTCTAGAAACGTATACTGACAGGAAGGCAAGTCACATGCCATGGCTTGTCTTTCTACTCCCAGCTCCAGTTGTTGTCCTACAGAAAAGAACTCATGGTTATCTACAAACTGCTGTCTGAAAGGTTGCAGCAGAGACAGCCAGCTGTGGCCACCAGTCTTTCCATTGCTGAAGATTGGCCAGGGTGCTGCAGTAACCACATCTCATGCTTCCCCCCCACCAGGTGATGAAAACAATTCTATTCCAGAAGATCTGGAGGAGCTTCACCCATGCAAGATACTTTAACATAACAAATACTTGCATCACATTCAAGAGACACGGGACCCCACATGTAACTGGGGAAGTTGAGGAACAAAAACTTCCAAAAAAGCACAGCGACTAACAGGAACAGCTTAGGGCAGCAATTCTGTCACGCAGTTAGCAAAAGCCTGCTCACATTGTTCTCCAGTCCCTCGATGACTTCGATGCCATTGTGGCTGAGGTACAACTCACGCAAATTCACCAAGCTCTGCAGCCCCTCAATCTTGGTCAGGCGGTTGTTCTGAAAGTGTAACAGTAGTTTAAGTCCACTCTAAACAAACCAAAACCCAAGTGAGTCTTTGGAGAAAAAGCATTCCTTTGAAGAATGGATGGGAAAGGGAAACGGTCTGCTTGGGTCCACAATGATCTCCATGAGCTCAACCCGTTTTATCTCTGTACCACCAACGCACAAGGAAGTTCCATGGGAGACAAAGTCTCTAAGTTTAGAAGAATCAGACTCTGACCTTCCCATCAAAAGTTGTAGCCTGAAAGATTTCCACTTGGTGTCTTTAGAAACAGCAGGCGTACGCATTGATAGCATTCATTTTGTAGGTCTTATTAATGGAATGGTCAGAAGGGAAGTTATAACACTTCAGTCCCAATACCCTTTGCTGTACATAATTCTTTACATCCTATAGAGTAACAATGCATACAGGTACTACAACATGTAGCGAGTAAGCCTTTCTTACCGACAGCTCTAAGAGATATTAGAATGCACTAGCATTGTCATATGGATGAGAAGGAGACTCAATGAATAATAATATTAGTTGAGTATCTTTTATTCCACCTTTTAAAAAGGAACGAACTTTCCTTAAGCTCATTAAGGACAGATTTCATTCACTACAGGCTTGTTCACATTTCCTCCCTCTTCAGGAAGGCGGTAGTAACACTGAGCCCACTGCCATTATAACAACTTCCCCGGCATAGCTCATTTGATGTTAATGTAATGTATTAGAAAACAGTCTTTCAGGGATGAAATGGGGGATAACATTCATTTCCTGTTCGTTCTTCCATAAAATGATAAAACAAATGTTTGATTTTTATCAGTGTCTGCCAATCTCGTTTAGTATGAAAGGATGAGAAAAGACAGCACATAGAATGTCACACTTTTTTCCAGTACAGGAGTTTGATTCAAACACTGAAGACCTGCTGATTCAGAAGAGCTTATCATATATCACAACATGGTTCATGTAACCAAGGCTGTTCAAAACGTAACAGTACAAAGTAGAATCAATACCTGTATACTGAGCACAGTCAAGTTCGTCAGTGCATCCAAGTTCTGGAGCTTGGTGATTTTATTCTTTCCAAGAAACAGACTGTCAAGATTAGCCAACGTGTCGATGTTTTCAATTGCCTGCAAAATGACCGAAGGAGACAGTGTTATTGCTGTGATGCAAAACTCTAACCTGTAGACGTGGTTGGCATTTTATAGCCTTGACCCATGTAGCCGCACTCCTGAGAAACACAAGCCTGCCAATTCCAGAACACAAAGTGTGCACAAGTCAGGGCCTCCCTTGTGATGCAAGGGCAGAGTAAGTGCAGGACTTTGTGCAGTGACAGTGAACCTCAGCCCATGTGACAGCTGGCTTGTGGCACTCCGCTGATTTTCAGCAAGGGTCACGTTGCTTTGTCTTGGCTGTTGCCTCCATTGTCCAGGCAAGAAAACAGAGAATGAAAAGGCTCAGGGAGCACTGAGAGTGACATTCCCTGGGCCACGAGATGTATTCAGAGCAGGAGATACTCAGTTTTAAAGTAAGAAAAATCTGTCATTAGTGAACGGAAAGAGAAACTGGGAGGAGAAAATACAATTTGCGAATTTAGTCCTGACCATCGGTGACTGCATAACACAGTCAGAGGCAGGCTGTTTAGATTCTCTGTGCAACAGTTTCTCTGTCGTTAGCAAGGTTAACTACCTCATGGGTGTATGTCTTAATATATTTAACTACTGGCTATATATTCCTGCTATTGGCAGAACATACACTTATCAATTTAAGTGATGTACATGTTTTAAATACACATGCTACTGGCAGAACATACACATTATACCAGTTTACGTCCTGAGCTCAGCCTTCAGTGGGAGAAAATAAGGATCTCTGTGAGGTATCAAGAACCATATTGTTTATTTACAAAGGAAGGGGCACCAGAAAGCATGAACAGAAGAGAGAATAATGGGCAAGAAAAGGGGAAAAGGGTGGACTTGCAAAAGGTGGCTGTAAACGGAAGGAAAGAAAACACAATGGCTTTTCGCAGGGGGAAAGCCTTTTGATTCAAAAAGAAAAAAAGGTGCTGTTAAAACAGACAAGAATTTTAAAAACAGACTTCAGCTCACAGAAAAACAGTAATATGAATATATAGATACACACACAGCTGTGCATCTTGTGCTCAGGTATCTTGTGACAACTCAGCTTTTCCACATCCTTTTTGCCTGGAAGAGTTTCAGTGACCAAGAGTGCTGGCAAGACAAGCCACTGAGTCCTAGCATCACTTCGGACACATACCCTGTGCTTATGTGGGTGTGCGTTTACGTCTGTGTATAAAGGAAGGAAGACAAAGATGGACACACACTATGAATTTATAGATACATTCTGGAAAGGAAAGAAGCTTTTCAAGCTCTACTCCACAATTGCCAATAGATTCAACATAAGGTGTATGTCAGCTCAGATTTGGATTCACCCTCCTTCTAGCCTATCAACTTACCCCCTGTTTTGACCTTGCAAGAAAATGATAGATTTGTTGCTCATTGGCAGCTCCCCAGCCCTGAGGAGGATACTGAGAAGAAATAGTCAGGGAAAAAATAGCTACTTAAAGCTATAAAAAAGTCACACTTAAGCCAGAGTATGAAACAGATGGACGTGAGGCGAAAAAACCTAAGGACCAAATAAAGAAATGCTTGCCTTACAGTTGCTCAGTCCAACTTTGGAAAAAAAGCATGAAATGCATCAGCTCAAGCATAAACTCCGCTTCCCCACACCATTCATACAAAAGGAACAGAATTGCAAGTGCTTACTAAGTCAGGATGGACTCCAGGGTAAGTGCACGCCGCAAGGTTAGAGTGTGCAGCAAAATGACTAAGACAGCATTACTGCAGAAGCTTTAAATGCACAGGGCAGAAGTTTGTTAGGCACATCAGAGACAACAACGCTGCCTTAACAGACAGTCCATAGGCTTTTACCCTAAAGAGTTAAGGACATGACCACCTGTAAAAGCACATAACCAGGCCACCTCACCAACAGAAAACTATTAATAGAGGTGCCTCCAAATAACATGAGATATATTTCTTAATGCCTAGCCTAGGCACTGGTTACTTACTCCAGTAAAGCAATTAGAAGCATAGAAAAGTGCTGTTTGAAGAAGCCAGCATAGAATTAACAGACAAACAGAAAAAACACCACTAAAAATAAAGTAATTTAAGCAGCTTGTGTTACCCATACAGTGATAAATTTGGTTTTTTTGGTTGTTTTGCTTTGTTAATATGCTCAGGCTCAACACTGAGAAAAATAAATACACATAAATCTAATCTAATTGTTTAAAAGATATTCTTTGGCTTGACAACATTGGTGACAATGTACCACCCAAGTATCTATTCAGAAATCCAGCTGGATTTTTCTTTCTTTTGGCAGAAGGTAATGATGCTTAGATATGGAATACAGTACACTCTTGAAATGTAAGGATCAGTGCGCTCAGCCTGTTATGTTTCCGAATAAAGGAAAGTGCATCTCTAACTCATGTTCCCCCAAACTATGCAAACCCTATGATTCCTCATCACCCATCTGATCTGGCTGATATTCTCACACTCTAGATTTATTCCCCTAAGTAATTTCATCTGCAAAGCAGAAATTCCTTCGGATGGAAAAGAAGTCAGTCCAGTTTAGATTTAGGAGCAAAAGAAAATTTTTCCAGTCCATAAAAGCAGCAAACATTTCTGCCTTAAAAGGCTGTTTATAATAGCTGAAGTTTCCTTCCTTTCTAGAAAAGTGTGCTTCCACAAGGCTTGAAATACAGAGGACAAATAGTTGTTTTCCTACTTTGCTTTTTTTTTTTTCAGGGATTGTAAATGGGGAGTGCCAACTCAGACCACTTTCAGATTGAAATGCACTCGTTACAAGTATTTTCTAAGGCATTTATAATTGAAAAAGCTTCTAAAAAAATCAATAGTTTACTTTGCATGTTGCAAGTCTTTTGTGTCATGTGTTTCACCAGTTCTCTTACAAATTGGGCAAAATGCAGAAAAGCATACCTTAAGGATGGGAGAGACTACTCAGAACTGCTTCCCTTTAAGATGCACGGATTTTAAATCACCTCAATTGAAAAGGTCACAAACTGCACAATTAAAAAAAGTAATCAGCAGTACAGTATCAGGGTTTTGAGGCATTTCAGAGCAAAGCCTCAAGAAAATCTTTCTCCTGAGTGAGACTGACGTAGCAGGTTATCAATCACATGTACAAATCAAACCAGAATTAAATTTGCTTTCAATAAGTTTTATGACCACAGTGCCAGCCTCTAGAAAGGTAAGAGAAAACAGAAACTGCTAGTTTTGATAGGCTTGGCTCTCTAGCAGGAAGAAACCATCAGCTGCAAAAGGCAACACACAGGGAATGGATGAGTTCACTGAAAGACAGAAATTCATAAATAGCAATTTAGTAGCCAGGCACTACATGCATACTTAATTAAAGGATCCAGCATGCACAGCAATAAGCAATTACACATTAAATGACTGGAACAATAAAAACGAAATTGCAAGTAAAAGCCAATGAAGTGCACTTTCAGAAAAGACTGATCTCAAGCCAAAGAGCTCGAAATTTTCCAGCTAACATCTTGGAGAGCAAGCCTACCCGAATTCGATTGGATCCCAACTCTAACATCTGTAGCATCTGCAAGTTGCTCAAATTCTCAATTTTGCTGATTTTGTTGTTGACAAGGAAGAGTTTTTTCAGTTGGGTAAGCCGATCTAGTCCTTCAATGTGTCGCAGAACATTAAAGGAGATGTCCAGGATTCTGAGGCAAAACAAAACAAAGGTCTCTTCAGTCCATAAGGCATGGATGATTCTGGAAGAGGCACTTGCAAATTGTTGGGGAACCTCACTATCTGCAGAAATCAAGCACTTTGCTAGGCCTGGAAGTTAAGAGTTGTAAGTGTCATTTCCTTTTATCAGGAATGACAACAAACTTAATTTCCAAAATACTTCTATAGCATGTCAGGGAAAAATAGAGGAAAAAAAAAATTAAATCTGTCACATGCACCAGATAGTCATCAGTTTTCCCAGCCATGGAGCTCCCATCGTGGAAGGAAGCCAATCTTCAGTACTGCATATTCCCTGGGAAAGATGCGTGCCTGCAAGATCTGCCTCTCATAAGCATAAAACAGTTATGACTGCAGGAAGTAGGCCAGTCCTCCTTGCCCCAGTGTGAAGAGTTTTGTAATGTATATCCAGAGTGATCACAGACAAGTACCTGAAACAGGGAAAAGCGCTACTCCTTCCCTAACACCCCCCCAAAAAAGTCATAATCTCACCTGAAATCTCTTTGTCATTTTCTGCAGGAATAAAAACTTGTTATGCAGAGCTCAGGCTGCCAAGAGCAAGGGGTGCCCGAGTGCTTCTGCACATACACAAAAGCTGCAGCCACCTATCATTCTCACTGCCTTAAACAGCACACATTTCATTTCCAGCTGACTGACTCTGGTGAGCTTCAAGATAATGAAATTAGTTTACGGCACAGGTTAAGTATCAATGGAGAACAAACATGATCCTTCACAGAGCACCCAAATGAACCATGAGAAAGGCCTGGGCGATAAATACTGGAATAAGTACAGCATGAGTAACTCAGTGAGCAGCAAACCACCCTCAACCTAATCCTGGTGATTCCCCTGGACTCACTCAAGTTCCACCAGGGACTCCAAGTTCTCAATCTTCCGAATTTGATTGTCATAGAGATCCAGTTCCCGCAAGGTCTGTAATTGCTCCAGGTTCTCAATGCGCTTAATCAAATTCTGACGGAGACATAGAGTCTAATAGTTGGGGAAAAGTTTAAAAACAAACAGGAAAATGGATATGAATGACAGCATGTAATGCCTTTTGGCATACAGACAGTAAGTTTTTGGGGTTCCGCCCCCCCTGGGTTTTGTTGGTGGAAGGGTGCATTGATGTTTTTTTCATAGAATCTTTTCATGTTTTATTCCAACTCTACAGAAGAAAATCTTTTTACCACAAAGATGGCGGGATACTAGAACAGCAGCCCAAAGAGGCTACCTAATCTCCATCCTTGGAAATAGTCAAGAGCTTGACTGCAGAAGGCCTTAAGCAACATGCTCTAACTGGACCTACTTCGAGCAAGGGTTTACTAGAGACCTCCAGAGGTCCCTTCCAATCTACATGATTCTATTTTAAGCCTGCTGCGCAAGTGCAGAATGTGTCTCTTGGGATGAGTCCTGATGTGCTGTCTCTCATCTGCTTCCAAAACCAACTTGCAAAACCCCAGGATTGTCATTACTACTTGACAAATGGGTAAACACTATCTCCTTCGGCTAAACGTGAAGTGAACTCATCAGGATCTCAGCCAAAAAGAGACTCCTGTATCTTCCTTTCATAGGTTTGACATGCAAAAATCTCCAGCTCCAAGAGGCATTCTTTATTCATTAGGACTGTTACCTTCACTTTCTTGAGCACCTCAAATCCTTCAATCTTCCCGATTCGGAAATGATTCAAGTCAACATCCTGAAAGAGAAATGGGGGGATTCAGCACTTGTTTCAAAACACTCTTCAAAGACCAACCTGGTACTTTGTTATAAGGAAAATGATGGTCTTACAAAATGTGGAGCTCATTAAAACTTCCCTTCAAAGAGCCTGTGAAAATTTGGTTTGGCACATGATTTTACCACCACAAGCTTGTCAACTGCAAACACAGTATATGCAAAAATGGCAACAACCCTTTCCTGAGTCTAAGCACTGTTTTGGCAAAATTAGAAATCTTTTGCATTAAATTCTGAATTTACTGAGACAGGCAAATTCTTCTGTCTACCATGAATAAAGTGTTGCATAAAATTCTCTTACCCACTTTGCTAGGGCTTAACTGGAACACACCTTGCTATTTCCAGTTCCAGGCCTCAGATGAACAGGAACCACAGATAGTTCAAATAATCTTGTGGTTCTGTGATCATCAACTCTGCACTGGCAATCACCTGATGCACTTCACATCTGTGCTGTCCAGCCCCAGATGTTCCAGTTCTGCAGGTCAGTCAAAGAGAAATAGAGCACTTCACCACCCAAGCTCAAAAACTCTCCAGCTAACAGGCTCCTGAGGCTGCCAATGCCAAGGTACAAGGCCAGTTAAGTAGTTGTGCCTACTACAAGTCATGGGTCTGACAGCAGCAATCACTTCATTAAAGATCTCTCACAAAAGCTCATAGCCCTTCAATAATGCTTGCAGCATAGCCCCATTTTCAGTGCCTCCATGCTTAATCTAAAACTCTAAATTACTAACAAAACATTTCAGCTACTGATTGAGAATAAAACACCTCTCCTAGTCTAAAAGCTCTGAATCAGTTCTAGGGAAGATCATGATAGCCAGCACCTTCAGAAGAATTACATCTTTTAACCAAGTTTCAATACTTGCCTTTGTCTACCTTTTCTTCCCACTGTATAAAGCCCACAAGGACAAAAATCTGCCTTTACCTCAGCTTCTGGGTCCAGGCTAATCGTCTCCATGTCCACTGGTGTCTCTGCTTCTCCTGCAGGAGAAGCAAATACATTATGAACTTCTGCTACCTGATAGCTAAAGGCAAGATAACAGTGGCTAACATTTGGAAAGACAAAGGGACCAAATGCTCCTCAGAAGAAGAAACACATGAGATGCACAGTTCATTAAAATCACGCAGATTTTAATGCAGATCACAGCTGCATTAAAAATATGCTTCATCTATTTGGCTTTCATTGTCACAGCTAGTCATGAAAAAAAAAACGTTCTTAACAGTAGAATTTCATGTCTAGATGCAAACGACAGAAAGAACAGCACCTTCCTCAGCCTGCCTGTGTGGCTGCTGAATAATGCTGGCTTAAGACTGATCTGGGCAGGATTGCTTTTCTTCACACTTGGGGTCATCATTCCTCTAAAGGATGCACCATCCAAAGTGTCTATGCTCCTCTGACAACCTAATACAACATTGCCAAGAAAGAATCTAAACTCTCTACTGACAGTGGCAGGAATGAACAAGCATCTCAGCAATCACACCCTTCAGCTTTTCCTTCATAAATACCGTCAGTTTTTGTGAATGCTGTGCACACTTCTGCATGGATCTCCCTTCTTTTGTTTGACTGAACTCACTAATATGCCAGAAAACATTGTTTATCACACTGCACACATTCTCTTGGGAAATGCCTTTATAGCTCTGGAAGACAGCCCAACATTTGCTGTGCTTCTATCGCAGCACAAGAGGGAGCAAAGTTTACTGGATAAATTCATGCTGAATAATTCATGCCCAACTCCCATTTATTGAAGATGGTGTGCTGGCTGCATCAATTTCCAAAGAAAGTCTAATGCAACTTTGCAAAACAGACATACAACACGCAACCCCTACTTCACACATGTGGGTTCTGTGTGTACTACCAAAAAAACAAGGAACTTTAATTACAGTCAAATCCCAAAGGCTCTGCATTAACTCCTGCATGTCACGGTTTAGCATTTAGACACTGCATTACTGTATGCAAGCTCATTCCATTAACCCAGAAGTAATGACAATTTTTATAGCCCAGCATGGTTACCACATCCTTTTAAATGCCAAATGTCCCCTATACTTAATAAGTACTTTTCCTACTGATGCTCAGCATTGTTAGCAGTGTTGTAAGGATGAGCAGTACAAGCATTACCATTTTTAATACAGCCATCAAACTCTGAGGTTTTGATAGCTCCATACCCCATCATTTACCTTGCAGTATTTGGGCTACTGCTCTTGCCTGGACATTCAAACAGCAAAGAGCACTAACTGAACTGACTCACAGAAGTTAAGACTGAAAGCAAACCTCTGCCTCTAATCTTTTAACATTCTTTAAAGCATAAATTAGCAGGGAGCATAAATTATATTTTGGTGATGTGAAATGAGCTGGTAGGTTTGGTGACATTGAATGGTGGTATAGAAATGCCACCAAAACTGACATGCATACATATGCTTGGCAGCATTTTAGCAGTGGGCAACACTTATTTTTCTTCCAGATCAGGAGCTATGCACTTCAGCAGGGGAGTGGGATACTCTATCCTGCTGCTACCAAGGCTGCATCTCTTTGACCTACTTCCTGGCTGCAAGGGGCTGCCAGCACAAAGTGCTCCAAACAGGCACCCTAGCTGAATTTACAGCTAACAGTTATTTGAGAGATCACATAAAAAAACTAAACAATTCCCCCTGTATTAAGTTGTACTAGCAGTAAGTTAGTGCTCATGGTGAAGAAACATCTGCTTTTGAGACTTTAAAGTTGTGCAACAGCAAAGTCATTCATGCACTCGGTAAAAATATTCTTCAACCAAAATAAAATTCAAGTTAAAACAAAAATAATGCTTCAACTTTGTTAGGCTGCCAGGCGTTTCATCACAGCACCCATTACAGACCGTTTATACACAGTTGGTTTTGGCAACATGTTAAATACTCTGTTCTGGGATCTGTCAAAGGGTAGCTCAGAGTGAAGGAACTTCATCAATACAAGAACATCTCCTCCTCGTATTTTGGCACATGGCTTTCCATGACCAGTCCTGGTAGAGCCAGTGTGGTGAAAAAAGCACACAAGTCTGAAGGCGCAAAACCAAATCAAACAGGATACACGTACCGAATCCACTGAAATAAAAGCAATTTAAAACTGAGCACAGAGGCACTAGCATTTATGTAATAAGGTTAATTCTCATAAAGTTTATGTACCATGTATAAAACACTCTCCATACATCAGCCCAAGTGAGATAGGTATACTGATAACACTGATAAGTCAGTATTGGTATGAGAATATTAAAGTACATTTTCTCTCAAACAAGAGAAAGAAAAATGGTTCTAGCAAATGTACAGTCCTATCAATTGTCAACCAACGTTTTATTTATGAACCAAATGGACATATAACACCCTAAACCAACCCTTCTACAATCACTTTACAAACAGAACTGCCATTTCACTTGCATGCAGTTAAGCATAAAAACAGTGCTTTAGTCCACAATTTTTAATGCAGCAAGTTTCTCAAGGGGAAAAAACACTGCTCTGACAGTGAAATTACTTAAGCAAATTTTTGTGTAACCCATGTCTGCGAGCTACGCAGCTCTGCAGATGTAGGAAAAAAATATGACATTCAGGAAACCCAAATTCCGCAGTACGGAACAGTAGTTACTGAGTTATGTAAGTTCACATTACCACAAGCATTTAAAGCAAGTAACAGCCTAACTACACTTTTTAATTGCATATGCATGAAAAAATATTATAAATAGCTAAGTTATAAACTTTCTAAACAGAGATGCTATTCCTCAGAGAAGTAGCTAAATGATAAATTTGAAATTTCAGCTGCTTGAGCTCTTTCTATTTATGATCTTCTGTGAAAAAAATGTGGAAAACTCTTAATTTTCCTTTCAGTTGAGAAGCTCAAAAGCTAGCTGCAGAAACTAACTCAAATGTTCCAAAACTATTCCTCTGCTTGGTTTCTGCCCTAGAACTTTTCTGAATACTAACAGTTCGGAAGAAGAAAAAATAACAATGCAGTCATTACTGTATCCAATGTCATTCAGCCACCCAATCGGAATGTGTTTTTCTTGCTTTCATTGGAATGAAAGTACATCACTTGAAGAATTTTCTCTAATATTATAATTCTGAGGGGAAAACCATACAAAAATACACCCCCAAATGCACAGATAAATTATGTCAGCTGAACACTCAATGTTACCTGCAAAGGAAAACTGCAACTGACTGATCTGCATGGTTGTATCAATCACATGGTGCTTGGGATGTACAATTTGCCAGGTGTGCTCTTAAATTTTTACAGACATCACCACAGCATTTTTTAATTAATATATAGAGGGTTTTTTTACCATCAATAATGAATTGCGATAGGACAAGAGGAAATGGCTTCAAGTTGCGCCAGGGGAGGTTTAGATTGGATATTAGGAAAAATTTCTTCACTGAGAGGGTGGTCAGGCATTGGAACAGGCTGCCCAGGGAGGTGGTGGAGTCGCCATCTCTGGAAGTGTTCAAGAAACGTGTGGATGTGGTGCTTCAGGACATGGTCTAGGGGACATGGTGGCGCTGGATTAATGGTTGGACTTGATGATCTTGAAGGTCCTTTCCAACCTAGTGTTTCTGTGATTCTGTGATTCTGTGAATTATACCTAGAGTTCATTTATAGTTAGGAGATGAGATTTAAAATTCTCACAATAATTTACTACTTTGGAAAATACTTTTGCAAATTCTAATGGGCAAGGTTAAGATTAAGAGGGGTCTGCAGCAGATGCACAGCAAAAAAGGATTAAAATTTGCTGCAAAAAATTTGCTGTATTATTTTACTTCCATTTCCAGACCAATGATAACATGAACATCTCTATCAAAAGGATACTGTTACACCTGATTGTTAGCCAGCACCAAAAGCCCAGATCACATCGCCATACAGGGTCTTCAGAAATGGATCTGCTCTGACAAATTCTATGCAAGCTACTGAAAAGCAAACCCTTCCATCCAACACACACAGGCTTAAAAAAGTCTGTCAACTTTTCTACCCAATGCTTTAATGCCAACAGTAAAAACAGTAGCAAAAGTTTAAAGCCAAGAGGATTCAAACATAGTTTTGACATACCTTAGAATTTTTAAATTAAAAAAAAAAGAAAATGGACAGATTGCTTCAGTCTACCTAGAAATAACAGTTTTTGCCTTCCAAAGGAATCTGGTGACTCTTTACATAAAAAACTACATATACTAAAGCAGAATTATGAAAAGCTTTTTCTATTTATTTCTAATGAACGTTTCCAACATCTTTCTACATAAAGTTACTATGTTTCCACAAAAAAAGTATGAATAAAAGTGTTTTGCATTTTGATATTAAAGATTTCAAAGAGAAACAGGGATAGGCAAATAAATAAGAGGAAAACCCAAAGGTCTAATATCAGTGGTTTCAACAAAAGAAGGCAGCTTTATTTTAGCAATGGTGACACTGTCATTTATTTATTTTTAAAGAAGATTGCTCTAGGGCAAATTCACATTGTTACCACCATCACATACCCACAAGAAACACAAAAGACCAATAAATGTACATTGCTGTACACACTTCCTAACACGATCATTTAGGTGGGCAAGGTACCTGTGGAGTTCTCGCCATTCTGCTCATCTCTCAGGCTCTGCTGACTGAGGTCTGTTACTAAGCGAACTGCTTGCTTCTTCCCTTCTTCATCTCCTGACTCCTCCGATTCAATCCGCTTATCAACTGCGTAAGATACATAATAGCAGAATTAGACTATTTTCAGCAGTGGCGCAGGGGGAAGAAGTAGTAAGTAGATATAATAACCAGGATTCACATATACCACTATGCAGTTAGTAGAAATCCTAAGTTAACTAAATGAAAGGTTTAGTCTTAAATAAAAGGCCTCTTACCCCTTGTTTCTACTTTGATTTTGGATGCACTTTTTCCTCCCATCACATCTTCCTAAAACCAACAATCTGGGAAGAAGACTGGAGGAAAAAGGAAATTTCTTAGATCAATGAAGTGCAATTCCAAAGATTACGGAGATGGAATTAGAACTATTACATTTTAAAAGCTTTTAGAAAAAATCAGTATCATGTACAATAGTACCAATGACACGAAGAAGTTAAAAGGCACAAAAGCATTTAAAAAATCCCTGCAGATAAAACCAACCGTCTCCCCAGCACAATCTGGGAGATCCCTTCCCCGTTTCCCAAGCCACAACTCTAGTGGCCACCCTGGCCCCGGGGACCTGAAGCTCCTCGCTCCTCCTCAGTCCCCCCTCAGTATTTGCTCTCGTTTCACGGGTCGACTGAGGAAAAGCAACGCCATGACAAGGAATTTCTTTCTTATTATCTTTATTTTTTCCGTCATGGTCACCTCCACAAAACTACTTCTTCCACCCCTCGCGCGTGGAGCCACCAGGGAGGGAGAAGGCATCACGCCATGCCCCAGGTAACACACGCCCTAGCCCGAGCGGCCAGCCAGGGCCCCGTCCCCCCTGGGGCAGTCGCCCTCGGGGTGGACACTCGTGGGCTGCCCGGCCTC
>NW_010560477.1:0-4911 GCF_000687285.1 Phaethon lepturus | reverse complement strand
GCTCAGGTCACCGCCCCGGTGGGATAGCCTAGAGAAGGTGCTCATCCCTGCCTCCGTGTCCCTCTCTTTGCACTCCTCTGGAAAGTGCTGTGGGACCGGCAGAAGGAGGGCGCTGGAAGAGAGCTGGGTGGCATCGGTTCACTCTTTGACTTCTGTACAACAGAAGAAATTTACCCTGCGCAGATGTCTGCTCTTGAGAAAGGATTTTGTTGTTTGATGCTTTTGAGGCACTAAGACCTGATTTGTCCTCCCTGTGCCTGGCGCGGCTGCCCTGGCACTGGTGGATCCCTGGCACAGGAGAAGACATTCCCTGGAAGCACAGGGGCACACGGACCACCAGGAAATCCCCAGCATAGGGCAGGTCCTCCCCTGGGGATTCAACATCGGACGCCACCAGATGGCTGGGGCAGCTGCAGAAGGCTTTGCCCGGGAGAGCCCCATGACCCTCCGTGGAGAGGTGTCCTGGCCAAGCAGTTGTCCCTGTGATGAGGGACATGAGTGGGACAGGTCGATGTGCGCAGGGCTAGCCTCCAGCGTGCTGCCCACCCGGGCAGCCCTCTGCATGGGCGAGAGGCGAGACTCCCCCCTCGCCCTGCCGCTGAGCACCCACGGAGGCCCAGCAGCAGCCTGCAGCAGCTCTCGCCCCGTGCCCGGCATCACCCCTTGCCCACGATGGGCCACATCAAAGACACGCTGAAGGGGCCGCTGGACGTGGGAGCACTTACAGGGCACTAAATTATATAGGCACGCAGGCACACATCCCTACAGGTGCTGCAGGCACGGCCATGCACCCCTTACGCCCGGACGGGCCTCGGCCCGTTCCCCTGCCCAGCACCCACAGGCTCCTAAACGAAATTAAACAGTTCCAGTAAAGCCGGAGGCCTGCTGGCATCAGCGCTGGGTTTTGCCAGCGTTGCCGGTCTTCTGTGCCGGGGGACGGTGGTTCCCTGCCCCCCAGAGAGCACATCTATGCCAGGAACACCTCTGGCTGGACCTGGGTCCAGAGGTGATGAGCGGCTCTCGGGGGATTTAACCCCTCCTGCGCACCTCTCCTGCCTGGGCTGCGCTTGGTCAGACCACGGTGGCAAAATCAGGCAAAGCCCTGGCCACAGAAAGGTGACTTTTTCAGCTGCACTGGCACAGCTCACAGCCTCCAGACGTTGCCTGTGCTTGGAAACATGCTCCTTTTCCCCCCAAGGAAGGAAAGCTGCCTTCGCTTCCCCGAGCCCTGTAAAGGGTCGAGGGCTACGTGGCCCCTCGAGCTCGGCGGCTGATCCTGGTCCCTCCCTGGCCGGTGCCGCTCACCCCAGTGAAGCCACGTTTGCAGCTTCTCCAGGGCAAGACACGTCCAGTGGACAACAGGTCCAGCCTGTTGCCTCTACACGTGGAGAAGTGTATAATATTGTATACCCTATGCGTATATGCTATTTTATAAGGAAAGGTGTACTATCTTAACCTCCCTATCTAGCAATATCCATAACCATAATCATAAAAGTATCACTGAAGTGGAACCACACAGTGCTGAGAATCAGAATTGCAGGGAAGGGTCCAGATAAGGTTAAAACAAACATTTCTCTAGAGAGTGCAAAGCAAGTTTCCATCGACTTGCAGTGAAAGGTGACCTAAAATGTTTGGCTACTCAGTTATCTCTGTTGGGTAAGGAATAGGATAGGGATAGGCATAGGATACTCTTTAAAAGGTCAGAGCCTATTCCTTCATTTTAAGAGCGTTCAAGAAATACTAAATATTCCAGTGGGCTTCTTTAATTTTTTTTTTCCTCTGTATGTATTTTTTTTTCTTTTAGCTTCAAAAAGCCAGGGCTCTGCCTCAGGCATTGCCCTTGATTTTGCCAAGGAGTCCCACATGGGTGCTGGGAAGTTTCCCATGTTTTGGTGAAAGGAGCCAAGAGGCGGCTGCTCGGGACCAGGTTTTTATTCCAAAAGACAGCTAGAATGGGTTTGAGCAACTCTTGCAACTTTCTGTGCCTCGGTTTCTGCAAATATGAACGTGGCAGAATAATACTGATCTCTTTCAAAGCCTTTACATCTTCAGAGGAATAAATGCCTGATCTTATTATTGCCGTTAAAGTAGTTGGCAGGGACTTTCTTGCTCCCTAGTCTTTTTTAAGTGTAGGCACAGTCTCGGTGAATAAATAACACGAAGTTGGAAGCAGCCTGACTCTAAGCGACCCTTCCTCTCCTGGCTGGCCAGCCTTGTCCTTGGGGAAGGTGCAATTCTCCTGCTTGCTCTTCTCTCCTCCCCTCCCCAGCAGGACTTCAGGACACGTTACAGCCTATGTTTCAGCGTCTTTCTTAAAAAACAAACAAACTGTTTTTTTTGGGATGAACGCCTCTCTTCCGCTGCAGAGCAGCCACACACTGCACACTCAGGGCCACCACCCACAGCTCAAGCCCCGAGCGTGACCAGCCTGGTGGGGACAAGGGCAGAGAGGCAGTTTCCCGGCCGGATTGAGCAGGGCTTAGCAGCTCGGAGACGGCTCGGAAAGCCGCGCCGCCCGAAAGCAGGCCCCTCGCTGCTGGCACAGCGCTGGGTTCGTTAGGAGAGCTTGTGCGCGAAGCGTCCCTGGGAGTGCCTCCCCTCTGCCCTGCTCCGTCCCCGTCCCGTCCCCGAGAGCTGCTGACCGCAGCTCCACGGCGTGGGATGCATGTTTGCGCTCCTTTTTACCCGCGTGGGAAACCTGGGAGGCAACTGGTGCTGGCACGGCCAGAGATGGTCTCCAGCAGAGCTGTATCTACTGGGTGAAATGGGCAGCCCAGTCCCAACTGGGCCAAGCGTTTGCAGGGCCCGTGAGCCTCCGTGCGAGAGCAGCAGCTCTGCGCCGGAATCTGCTGAGCCCACCTCTGCTCCCCTGCTCTGGTGCCGGGCAGAAACAGCCCTCCCAGTCCTGCCAGCGAGGGGGTCGGATGCCGGACCCCTGAGCTTCGCTGAGCCCAGCCTGGCCGCAGAGAGGCGGCCCGGGAGACCACGGCCAAAATGACCTGAAGTTTCTGGTGCAAACCTCACCCTTGCTGGCTGCAAAAGCCCCGTGCAGCCCAAGCCTCCTTTCCCTGTGGCTCAGGGACATGGAGCGGGTGACACAGTCGGTCACCAGCTACCGCTGCTGATCTGCAGAAACTACCCAGGGTCAGAAACACTTGTGGTGCTCCAGAGGGGAGCTCACCCACGGAGGGGAGCTGGTGTGGGACTGCGGACACAAGCTCCTCGCGATGGAAGTTTCCTGCGGGAGGCACCGTTAATGCAAGAAACCCTTCCACCTAGTACAGTATTTCCAGGGGGAGTGAGGAGGCTGCTCGTCTCCTCTCTGGATTCCTCCACAGCTGGGAAACAAACCCACTGCTGGAACTCAAACCCCCTCCGCTTCCACCTGCGGTCCCTGAGCCAGATCCCCACGGAGCAGCTCTCGCACGGGCCAGCCCGATCCCTGGCAGCAAGGGACCAGCCCTTCACAAAAACCTCTGCCTGTCCCAAATGGGTTCAGGACCTCATTAAGAAAAGGGAAAGTCTCGATCATCCCAGAGAAGGTGAATCAGCGTTACCTGCAGAGAGCGAGGCTCCTGGGCTCCGGGAGCAGGGCCGGCAGGCACTGCCACGCTCCGGCTGCGGAAAGCAGCACGTACCGCTCTCCCTCCTGTTGTTTTTATTTTGGTGATTCGGTCTGAAGGTCGAAGGAAAAGTCCGAAGGAGTGGCTTGTGGCAGGAAGTGAATGATTACCCGGCCACTGCGCCGGGAGCCGGGGTGGGAGAGGAAAATCCCTCCTTGGGGGGGATTAGAGGGCAGCTCGCCGGCAGGGAAGGCGAAGGGTCAGAGCAAAGTGCTCTGTCAGCCGGAGGCTGCGCCGGGTCACATGCCGGCTCCTAGCAGAGGTAATGAGGCATGGGTCACCTCCCAAAGCAGCAAGACCTCCAGGATGTGGACACGACCCATTGCCGATCCATCAGCAATCCACGGAGCTTGCCAGCCAGGAAGGAGCTGGGCGAGGTGGAGCCTCGTCCCCTGGCAGCACTGCGTCTGGGGCGGGAGATCCAGGGACTTTGACATGCTTGAACTTTGCAGGTGCGACAGTCCTACAACCCCACTTCTGCCTCCTGCGTGACCCTCTGGCTCCACGCTCACCATCCTGTGCCACACATATGCAGGAACAAGCACCTGAGCAGCTGGCAAGGACTAAGCCCCATGGGCACATCTGAGCTGAGCCCAGAGAAGCCCTCTTGGAGCCAAATCTACTGTCCTCCGTTAATGCCCTTCCCCACTTGCTCCCTGTTCCTGGCCCTTCCCCTCTGCCAGTGCCCAGCACCGGTGGTCCCCACGTGCCCAAATAATGGTTTGATGGATGAGCATGTTGGTGGAGTCACTGCTGGTCACTGGTGGAGCCTCCAGCTCCTCACCTGAAATACAAAGTTCATATGCAGGAGGCATTTTCTGATTACCTGGGAAGGTTTCTTTCACCCTCAAAAGCCCTTTTGCATCTGCCTCTCCCGTGGGAGTGGACCACGATGTAGCTGGTCAATAGGACCCACCGCTCTGAGAACACATGAATGGCCGCACAGTTCCTCGAGCGTTTGTCAAACTACCGACCTCTCGCCATCGGCACGTGCCTGTCCCAGCTGGGCCTGTGAATCCCAAAGCAGAGAGGAGAAAGAAAAAGGGTCACGGGGCAGGCAGGCCTTTACAAAACTGGGCCTGTGAATCCCAAAGCAGAGAGGAGAAAGAAAAAGGGTCACGGGGCAGGCAGGCCATTACAAAAGCAAAAGGGTGAGCTGAGGTGAGATTTGAATACACAGGTGGGTGCAAAGATGTACAAAATCAGATGATGGAGAACATTGGTGCCGCCATCAAAATAAGCGTTTTCTGAAACAGGCTGGAATAAGTGATTTGGAGTTCACGAGGCC
>NW_010560476.1:0-8546 GCF_000687285.1 Phaethon lepturus | reverse complement strand
CTGGCTTTTGGGCTCCGGCGTGTGGAGGGGCAGCATGGGTGCTCGCAGCCTTCCTTGCCTGGACATCCTCAGGAAAACCTATTTCCACGCTTTGTGCGGTGACTCCGGCATCGGATTATGCTGCACATTTCTAGCTCTTTGTTGGCAGGCCACGGCCACACACGCACGGCACTTGAAAAATCCAGTCAGCTTATTTTATTGATTAGCTCTTGACCAGAAATAATTTATAATTTATTATTTTGTAGCCGTTTCGGTCTGGAAACAAAAATCCTTGCCCTTTTATACCCTCGTTCATCCAGCGAGGTTTTCTCTTCTCCCTGTGGGGTAGAGCTCGCTGGAGAAGGGAGACGTGTGCAGCACCAGGCGTGCGGCCGTCTCGGTGCTGCAAAAGGACAAGGATTTAATGTTTCACCTAAACTGGCCTCGCGTTCAGGACAAGGGCTCTGAGCCAGTTTGAGCCACCAGAGGAAATTAATTATCAAGCAAGTTGTAATGATCTGTAATTGAGTACGGCCAGGACATGGGGGTTTTTGGTTTTTTCTTCTTTCAAGCTGGGCACTTGGACTTGGTTTCCAGTGGAGGGGCTGTGCGTTTTGTGAGTCACCGTTAGGCCCCTTGTTAGCCGGAGGGGCTGATGCGTGCGCGTAAACACACGTAGGTGTCTTCTAATCCACATCTTATCGTGGCGTCCTCTGCGTGTGCCAGAAAAGGTGTTATTTGGGGGGGGAAGGAGCTGCTGCAAATAAGGGACATTTGTCCATCTTGTGCAGCCCCGTGCCGCGGGCTGGGTGGCAACCGCAGCTAATCTCTCCCACTCTGCAGTTGCAAGGTTGCAAAGTCCCCTCGCACACGCCGCGCCCGACTTGTCGGACGTCGGTGGGCACGGCGTCTGCTTCTGCTGCCTCTGCGGTTTTTTCCCTTTAAATCGTTAGGCCAGCTGAAAACGTGCCTTTTTCGGGAAGAAAGGACATGCGAAGCCTAAAGGCGGTTGAGGAGTTCTCACGCTGTGTTGGAGCTACCTAACAGCTTCTGTATCTTTATTATGTACGAACAAGAAGGAAGGGTCAGAGTTCGCTCCGTCTGGTTTATTCTCTTTGAGAACCGAACCACGTTGAATTGAAATTTCTCTCCAGATTATATTTATGGTATCTTTTTAATTGTAATTGCATAAATTAAAGAAAAGCAGAAGCTGCTTCATTTTTCTAGCACTTCCATGCGGGCGTCCCTACTGAAACAAAGTCGATGTCCGTGAGTCGTGTCCATGCCGTGACAGAGGTTGGAGACCCGTGGCGGGGGCTCAGCCGTGACAGAAAGGCAGTTGGAGACCAGAGTCATGTGTCATGCCTGACACTGTGATTTACGCTAGATTTCCTGAGTGTACCAGGATGCCCAAAAAGGCATCTTTCTCTGCTTGCTCCTGGAGGGAAGGGGAAGAGCTGGGCTATATTGTGTTGCTCTCGACCTTGGACGGCCTGGGAGCAGGGATGCATCTCGCTGCCGTTCCACTGCGCCCCGCGCGGCGGGGCTCCCATTCGGATTAGGGCCTCTGGGCGCTGATGCAATAGTAGTCTCAGATGTAACGCAGTAAGCCTCTTTGTCCCCTTTATCTGGAGTATTATGTAAATAAGATGGTATTTATGGTCCCAGGTATGCTGTTTCGGGGATGTGTGACAGTGTGCCTGCGCAGCAATGCCTTTTGAGTGTTGGCGCTGCTTCTGGCTGCCTTCCTTGGCTGGAGGCAGGGACCTGCCGGGGGCAGGCAGCGAGTGGGCAGATGCTTGCGGGTGAGCGTGTCACGTGCCAGCTTCGTACCGAAAGGAGGTGAGGCCGCAGGTGACCTTGCTGGGGCTGGTGACAGTTTAACCGTGCTTGGTTGCTTGTACGCAGTGAACGCTGCGAGCGGATCGCCTTTAGGTAGACCGCAGGAGATGGGGTGGTTTCCCACCAAGTTCAGGGTGAGGTCTGTGTTAGTCTTTGTAGGCTTGCTGCAGAATATAGACCAATGTCTCCCCAACCTCTGGGCTCCGATGGTCATAGGTCTGTTCCTAAAGCTGCCCCGTGTTTCCTCGCAGCTGATGGTTTGCAGAAGGATGTTTTGAGAAGCACCAGAGTCCCCGAAGCACCTGGAGATAGCCTGGGCTGTCTGCAGTTCTCCGGTGATGCCTCTTATGATGCATCGTGGACACGGGTCGAGTGTGTGTGGGCTCTCCGGATATGGGAGAGCTGGCCCCTTCCCCACGGAACTCATCCGCTCGTTTGGGAAAGTCTTAATGGGACGCTTGCACTGTGGTGGTAGCGGCCGGAGGGAGGATGATGCTGTTGCGTGGGGGTGCCTGACTCCAGCAGGGTTTTGGGGATGTAGGGGTATGTTGAGGAGGTTATCTGAGTGTGATCAAGGGTAGGTAGATGTGCCGGCTCAGAACATGTGGCTGCCCTGAGAGCTCCTTGGTGACCACGTGTAGCTACTGAACCGGAGCTTTGGCCACCGCAGCAGCAGCCTGTCTGCTCCACGTCCCTGTGCCAGGTTGGCTCAGATGAGGAAAGGGTGCTGCTTGGTTTCAGGGAAGGGAAGAAAAAAGATCCCACTGGGACGTGGCTTTTTTTGCCACGCAATTGCATTGAAAATGCACTTTCCCACTAACGAGGATCAGGGCCTTGTGGTGCAACGTGGTGTCAGAGGAAAGAGTAAAGTTTTGTTCCAGTGGTCCTACGGTAAAGAAAATAGCCTGTCTGGGAAACTTGCTCTGTGGCTCTAGTTGCTTGTGAGATTTATTTTCATTTATATCCTTTCTTCAAAGGAAACACCTATTTCACTTCTGGCTATTTGTGACAAATCAGTTTTTGAGATGAAACCAAGAGGTTGTTTTGCTTTTGCAGCTCGGTGTCCTTCACATGCACAAGAACTACTGATGTAGGTGCTTAAGCATGAGCTCAGGTATTGCATAAGAGGAGTGTGTGCATAGAGGGAGTGTATAAAAGGATGCGAGCGCGTTTTTGTAGATGAATAAGGATAATTTCAGGAGAATCTTGATTTTTTTTCTTTTTTTTTTTATTTAAACGTTAAATGCTCAACTTCCACAATTTGTTTTCCTTGTTTATGGAGTAAGAAAAGAAACAAAAAGGGGAGATAACGTTGTCCCTTTATGCTGCTCCTTCCCTGATTGTATTGTGGACACAGAAAGGTTTTGTGGCATTGAATTTTCCCTCCGAGCCGTTCCTGGGCTTGCTCAGCCGCTCTTCTGAGGGCTGGGAGGATGTCATCTTTGTACAGTGCCGCATCACGTACGACACCTTGTCTCTTTGCGTGGCTATGCCGATTTACTGATAACAAAACAAGGCAGTTTGATTTTAATAAATTTTCTGAGCCCGTTTGTGTTTTTGATTAAACAGAGTGTTTCTGGCTCCCGTGAGTCCAAAGATTTGGCTCACAGTTATCCCGATACTTCTCCAACGGGAGAAAAGGTGGCTACGGAGGAGTCTGCCTTGCAGCTTTTAAAGGAGTGAAAATGAGGTGTGTAATGACTTAGCTAACGTTAACCACCATGAATTCAATTGAAGAGGTAGAGCCTTGCTAAGCAAATCTCCAGGAGAATTAGTGCTCCTTCCCCAAAGGTTTAGTAGCGGATGCCTTGGTGAAGTCTCTGGTCCTGAAGATCTCCTGTTTATTTTCTTTCTGGGTTTCACGTCTAATCCGTACCTTTCCTCTGTACCTACTGCCACAAGTAATTAAAAGTGAGCTACGACTACCAAAATAAGCCAAGTACACTTTGATGCATGGTTCTCGCTGGTTTTTATTGTGTTCCGTTACATGCTGGCTAATTCACAAAATTCGGCAATTTGCAATGGGTCATTAGCGTGAATTAGCAACTTTCTGATGTATATCATCTCTTTGCAAATGTGCTTTATTAATCTGTGAAATACACCTATTTATTAACTCTCCCGGGAAATAAAAAAAAAAAAGGGGGGGGATTTCTTGGTGTGATACTCGCTGTGCTTGCATTTGTCCCTGTCTGCGTACGCCATCCCTCCTCCTTTACTTTGCAGTCTGGTTGATTTTTCCCAAAGTGTTCCCAGGCTGATGTCTTGACAGCAAGAGAGATTACAGCTGCATATACGGTCCTCTGCTGCAAATGAAGCCTTAGCTCGTGTAGCCAAGGTGCCCTAATTGGTTATTGAATGAAGGGAATTAAAGGCATTAATAGGTGAAGTGGTTAGGAGCAGCAGAGAGATGTTCGTCCCCTTCTGAAGCTTGGGAAACGGCCAAGGCTGCCTGCGTGCTTGTCTCCTAAAAGAAAAAATGAAGCCCAGAAGCTCTCCCTTCTCTGGGAGCAAGCAAGCGTCTGTCAGTCCTCTCCAAATTGCGCTGTGCCTACCCCTCTCCTGCCGAGAGCCACTGCTCAACTGAGCATCACTCAGCTGGGATCACTCCGGCAGTCTTCCTTTGGATGGAGAAGACAGAAACGAGACGTTGACTTCGGCACGGAGCCCTCCCCGCGTCTGCCAACGTAGCCGGTGGCTTCCCTTTCCTGCTGTACCTCCGTGGAGGGTGATCCTCGTTGGAAACCTGTGGCTGCAACCACGGGAGCCCCAGCTTGGGACTGGGACTGCCATGGGGTTGGGGGACGGTGGGGATACTGGGGTGGCTGAGAGCGAGCTGTGGAGCCTCCCAAGCCTGTAAGGGAAGGGTACAAATGGCCGGTTCAGAGGCTCCCGCTCTGCTCCCACCAACGCTCAGGAACTCGGGCTGCTGCCAAAACTGCAGGTGCCTTTCTGCAACCCTGCTGATGGCGCTGGGTGAGCAGGGGGAAAAGGGCGAGCTCCTTTTTTCCAGCACTTAACTTCAGCAGTTATTTATGCCCGTTGGTTGCCTTTGGTCTTCGCCAGCTCTTCTTTCTTCCCATCTCCGTGACTGATGCTTTGGGGATCTTTCCTGGTCACATCCATCTTGCTGCTTCCTCTCGCTGCTGACTTTCTCAGGCTGCTGGCAGTCTTCCAGACTGCACGGAGCTTTATCTGAAATTTGTAAGCCTTTTTGGTTATTTTTACGTGTTCTCTACCCGCTTCTAGGTTGTGTGTGAGGACAGGCCACCGATTCAGATCTCTTTAAGGCTCTCATAAATCAGTTTGCTTCTGAACTGGGGTTAGCAAGGGTGTAACCAGACCGGTTGCTGCTCTACTTTCCCGGTGGAGACCAGCTCTTCGCTCGAAGGAGGCTCAGCCCCAAGGTTCATTTCGTATGTCCCTATGGGAAGCATCGCAGTGCAGAGCTCAGTGCCAAACAGATTTGCTCAGATGTCCTGTTTTGAGTGTTTAATGTTATTTTTGGCAATAGCCAGCAGCGGCATGGCTGGCTGGGTTCAACAAGAACAGTCGTTGTGGGGCCGGGGCTGGTCCTGCCGGCAGCGCCTCCAATGAGCCGTAGCGCGCCGGCTTGTCTGGCTTAGACTCATCTGAAGTGCTTCTGAGTTAATCCTGGCCCGGTTATTGCTCACAGGGTTGCTTTTTGCTTTTGCCACCATGTAGCTGCCAACGGTCCGTGTGTCAGCCTCCCGCAGCCAAACCCCGCGGTGATGCCTCTCTGCTCCCGCGGCGCTGCCTGTGCCTGCTGGGCATTCGCTGGGTGCCGCGTGCTGGTGACGCTGTGACACCCGCAGTCACGCAGGGTGGCACGTGGGGATGGTGGGGCGATCCTAGGGGTGCAGGTTTTGGGTGAAGATGGGCTCTAATTCTAGTTATTGTTAAACCATCGCGTGCAGGTCTGCGCACGGTGGTTACATGGTGGTGTCTTCCAGTGTGCAGACACAACGGGGAAGGGTAAATCCCTGTTTGGCATCCCTAATTCAGGAGAGATCGGAGAGCTGAGCTTGCAGGAAGGAAGTCGGCTCTGTTGTTTTACCCACCAAATGCTTTTTCTCCCATGCGCGTGGGTTTTTCAATTCCTTTTTCCCAGTACAGCGGAATGTTAAGAGCGCTGGGCACTAGTTTATGTTTATGGATGTGGATCTGAGTGCCTCGGTTGCTGAGAAAGCTCTTGGCCATTTTCAGCTGCCAGAGATTTTGAAGTCTGCAAGGTCATGCTTGCTGGAAGAAGTCTAGCCCGGTGTTTTTCAATGAGCAGGTTACAGTCCAGCCAGTGTCCAGAGGAACATCCAAGCCTGAGCCTTGCTGCTACCTGCTCATCTCCACAGCAGAGGCTTGGGAAGGTGATGTGCCTTGCATGGGATGGCGACATGAGAGTCGTAATGAAGCACTGGCATGGCTCTCGTCTTCCCTAGCTGTCCTTGATGCTCCTCTAGTCCGTGCTGCTGCATAAAGGTTCGATGGTGACTCTTCCTGCAAACCTCACTCCTGCTCAGCAGGAGGTCTGTCAGCCCTCCATGGGAAGGCTGTGCGCGCGTGTAAGTCACTGGACTTAAAAGGCTGCTACAAAGAGGACACAGGCTCTCTTTTCACAAGGATCCACACAGAGAGTCAAGGGGCAATGGATACAAGTTGTACCAGGAGAGGTTTCATCGTAACAGAAGAAAGAAATTTTTTACAGCAAGAACAGTCATTCACTGAAACAGCCTCCTCAGGAACATGGTAGAGTCCCCATCGCTGGAGGTTTTCAAGATGCAAATGGACAGAGTGGCAGATAATCTCATCGGGGCTCCCTTTCCCATGAAAGGTTGGACTAGGTGACCTTTCAAGGTCCCTGCCAACCTGGTCTGCTCTATGGTTCTATGACTTGAGTTGTGTTGATGCATATGTTCACGCTTGTGTGTAACGATGGTGCTTGTTCAGCTTCCTACCAGAGCCATGACTCCAGCAGCGCGATTCAGCGGAGAGCAAGTCAGGGTATAGAGAAGGTGACGTTTGCCTGCTGTCCTTCACGGGAATGAAATGAAATGACGTTTGGTGCCTTCATGTGGGCCTGTAGGTATTGATGTGCCTTCTGCTTGAGCTGAGGACCTCGAGTGATGTTTCACCATTACTTTTCTTGAAATATGAGGCTCTGGACTTCCCTGTGTGTTGGTGGAGGAAATCTGAGTCGCGTTTTATTCAGTACAGAGGCAGGTAGCTTGAAAAAAGTGCCAGGGTTGAGAAGCATCAAAATCTAGTAATTGTAAATCTGAAGAGCTGTGGGCTCTTGAGGCATGAACAAATGAAAAATTGGGACTTTGGTGATGACAACTCTAAGAGTGATGGGAGGATTAAAGAGGAACTTTTTCCAGTTTTCTCCGTTTTGCGATATAAAAGCCTGAAATGTTTCTTCCTTTTCATTTTTCCCCTTTTTGTGTGCCTCGTGTATTGGTGACATGTTTGGCTTGATGGGAGTTGAGGGAAGTGAGGGAGTCTGCCCGGGGTGCCTTTGCTATCAAGCTGTGTTGAAGAATGGGATTTTTCAGCCCTAGATCGAGTGTTTCCTCAATGCCTGTTTGGCGTCAGGGTTAAAGAAGTGTCAATAAGAAGCAAACGCTGAGTTTTAGCTAATATGGTGAAGTGTTTGAAGAAAACACAGCCAGGTTGAGATCTGGCACCGTGTGCCCTTATCTTGTATTTACAGTTTTGTTGGGCTTCTTTGTGTGCCTGTAGTCTTGTTGAACGTTGCCATAAAGGTCGTGTTTTAAGGTCACGAGTGGATGGGGGTGGATGTGATGTTGAGTTTTGATCCGAGATGCATCTTTTGACTGATGATGAATGTGAAGTTGACGCTTGAGTGTGTATTTGGTAGCAGGTGGGTGTTGTGACTGATAAATCTCCTGAGCTTTGCACCAGGTAGAGTGATTGCCTGGCCACCCCTGCACTGAGGAGGTCTTTGCTAACCTCACCCATCTTCCTCTGTCTCCAGCCTCTTCCAATGACCTCGTCCGTCCTGCTTTTGTGATGCCTGGACTGAAATATTTCAGGCTTTTCTCAAGAATGCCAACAAATGACTCATGACTTGAGCGCTGCCCTGTGTCAGGTTCATCTCCAGTGTCAAGGCTCAGCCTGCGGAAACTTGGAGTCCCGGCATAAGTTTCTCGACGGCTCCCTGGGCGCTCCAGCTGCAGTGCATGCTGGAAGATGTAGTCTTGGTCTGGTGCACCTCCATATTAAAAAAAGAAGGGTGGCTCCATTTTATTCAAATTGGGTTCAGCCTTCTCCCTCCTGGCAGCTTGCCGGCACCGTCCCGCTCAGCCCGAGAGCCACCGAAGTTCTCCCAGCGCCTTGTGCGAGCGAGGAGGCGGGAGCGCAGCTCCTCCATTCAAAATCTTGCTTAATTCCACATTGAACAGCTTGTTTTGAAGCCCTGCGCCTTGGCGTGTTTTGCAACAGCTCGGACTCCCGCTGGGCGAAGGCGATTGAGGGATCCTGCCCCTGTTGGGTGGCAGTTCTGGAGGGTGTCGTGGTAAATCTCCTTTGTCTGCTACGGCTTGACTGATGTATGGGGGAGAGCAAACCCTCCTCCCCTGCGTGATTTCTTGAGCTGAAAGCAGCAAGTGAGTGAGGAAGCTCCTTTGTGCAGATTTCTCCGTCTCCTCTTGTGCGTGCCAGCTGGCTCGCGTTCAACATTTCTCTTTTTT
>NW_010560475.1:417-620 GCF_000687285.1 Phaethon lepturus | reverse complement strand
AGAGACAAAGGGCAGATGAGACGCCCAAGTGACGGGATCCTGGTGTAATCCACGCCTGAGACGCCCCAGGCTGCAAAGCCACCCTTCCTGCAAAAATCTGCGAAGTGCTGGGAGGCCTCCCCGGCACAGGGATGCGGACGTGCGGGTGCTCGGTCCGACGTGGCCGTCGAGGCGAATGCTGCCGGCGCGGGAGGGGTTCTCTG
>NW_010560475.1:0-251 GCF_000687285.1 Phaethon lepturus | reverse complement strand
CTGCAGGAGCACAGCCCTTCGTGCCTACGCAGGAGCTGGGGTCCGGCTGGCGCCTTCCCCCCTCCAAGTGGTTTGATTTTTGGTAATTGCAATTAATATCTTGCCTTCTCCCCAAAGCTGCTTCAAGGAAAGAGCTGGTTTCAAAACCTTGTCGGTATTTCTTCTTTCCCATCCCTCGGCTGGGGAGGAGCGGGGCTGGGGGAGGCGGCGGGGAGCCCCGGGGGGCAAGCGAGGGCAGGCGCGCGGCAGGG
>NW_010560474.1:6418-8376 GCF_000687285.1 Phaethon lepturus | reverse complement strand
CGCCGGCACCCACTTCTCGCTGGTTTGGCCCGTGTTAAGTGCCCGAGTCCCCGTACGGGCCTGGGGCCGACTGGTCCGCTGGAGTTTGCGGAGAAGCCAGTTGCAGCTCTGTTGAGCTGATCGGATCCAAATTTCACTGCAGCCAGTGGAAAGGCTCCGAGTGGGCTTTGGGTCAGGATCAGGAAACAGGGATATCCTGAATAGATGAATTCACGGGGTTTTCAATTTATAATGATGTTCCACTGAGCAAAACTGATCCTGATACTGAATCCTTACTGTGGGCTGGAGCCAACTTCCATATAAATTAATCGGGGACATTGCATTTGTGTGTTTTCAAGAATGCAGTAGCCTCACTGGCCTGATAAGAAGAAAAAGAAAGAATACAGAAAGTCGTGTTTAGTTTCCAGGATGTTATCTTGGTTTTCTTCCCCTGAGAAACAAGACTTCACATGGCCAAATCTGGTATCGCTCACGGTGCAGGCTTGCCACCTCACCTCAATCCTAAATCTGTGCTGTAAAAATCAGGGATTACCAAGATGGGAATGAAAAAACCTTGATAGCTCAGAGCTTCTGATCGGAGCTTATAGACGAGCCCCACACGAGGCTGCCCTGGAACTGCTTTCATTATTACATTGGTTTCTTGGCTCTCCTCCATGTGTACCAAGGTCTAAGTGGAACATGTCCGTGGGGGAGGTGTTGGGCAACAGAAATGACGTTTCATCCCTCGCTCTCGGTGCTCTTGCAGAGGGAAAGATTGTCTTGTGATCAAGGCACAAGACCAGGAGTCAGACGATCGGGGTTATTGCAAAGTTTGATTTGCCAATGTTAGTTAACAGTTCTGACACCTCCGAACGCAGAGGCGCTCAGGGAATGTGCAGGTTGCCTGCTGCCACAACGCAGCCTATTTTGGGGTTCTTGTGCTGTTCTTTTTGAATGAATGATGGATTTAGCGAAATAATTTACCAGTGATGAACTCCACGGTGATGGAGCCAAGGAACTCTTAGTGGCCTTAGCCTGAAGGTTTTGAAAATGGCTTTCAGGACTCATTTGTACAGGGTAGGCTAGTAAGGGGTAATGGAGGGAGGAAGACGGAGCAGATCTGAATGGCTGGTCTCCACGTGCATCCCAAGCGAGAGGGCACTCGCATAGTGCCTGTCTCGCCATAAAACCCTGTGCTCGAGGTAATGAAGATCGTACCTCTCTTCTGAAGGCCAACTGATCATCTTTCCTAATGCGTGGCCTCAGTCCTGCTGTAGGTATGCACGGGGAGCCACATTGCTGTGCCCGTGTACCAGCGTACGTGACGTGTACTCGGGTCACGCCGTGTGGTAGAGACCACAGAGCATCTGCCTCCTGGTGAGGCATGTTTGGGCATGAGGTCTCACCCTGTCCCTTGCCATTCCGGGGCTTTCCCTGACTCCAGCCACGGCGGGGAAGTGGACAACACATCTGACCAAGCTTCTCCTCTGACGTACAGGGCCACGGGGTGGGAGGAAGGTTGCCTGAGGTCCCTACATAGTCACCGGGGAGTAGCAGGACTTCTGTAGGCAAGATCAAATGCCTCTTTTCCCCGTGCAGGCCAGAGTGGGGGGACCCCAGCTTACGTATTGAGGTGCAGAGCCCAAATGGCTGGAGGTCCCCGCGGAGAGCTGAGCCCAGTGCCTGTGCGTGCTGCCGATCACGGACTCTTCTGCTGCACCGTCTGGCAACGAGCCGTAGCAGAGGCTTCAAGTGCTTGAGCTAGATCCTTGCCTTTCCACCAGCATCTGTGACGGGTCCTGGCACAGGAGACTGCTCAGTTTTTCCTAAATCTGGCTGAACTGTCTCCTGAGAAATGGGAGTCATCTCGCTCGCTATCCTGCTTGCATCAGGCCCGGAGTGGCAGGTGGGAAGTCAAAGTTCCTCCTTAGCAGAAGACATACAGAGGAGCTTTCATCCCCAAAGTGTACAGGTTTTGA
>NW_010560474.1:5093-6372 GCF_000687285.1 Phaethon lepturus | reverse complement strand
AAAAAAGGATAAAATTCAGTAAATCAGATCGGCTCCTCTGTGCCCTCTTTTCAGGTGCAGACTTGAGGGGCTGGAAAAAGATAGAAAGGAGGGAGAAATCCCAGCTGGAAAGGCCCTGCGTGGCGTTTCAAGGCAGTGAGAGCCCCAGTGGTGCTCCCCGTGCCGCGGAGGGCTGCGCCGTGCCGCACGCGGTGCTCTGGCTGCGGGCACCCTCCCTGCACTGCGCTGCCCGGCGCCAAGCCACCGGTCTTGTGATTTCTTTTTTTTTTTCATTCTTATTATTTCAGTCCCATGATTTTGTTTTCACTGTTCCTAATTCTTTGCCTTGGGGAAGGGAGGCAGGGAACAGCACAGGATTTGTACTGCTGTGGTTTTCTGGGTGTCGTGGGCCATAATCTGATATTTAACTGACGAGGCATTGCCATCCAGGCTGCAGAAATCAGATTTTGTGATAAATGGTGGGTAGCGCAGTTCTCCTAACGAAGCTGTGTTTTTGGCATAACTAGTGGTTTCACTTCTATTCATTTCACTATTTCACTTCTTTCCTTCTCTTTATCCAATCAATCAACAGCAGAAATTGTGGCATTGTATTCACTTGAGGGCAGCTGCTAAGACATCTTGGTGGAGTACAAGAACGTACTTGGCCAATGACAGGTAAAGATTAAATCCTGCATCATGCTGAGTTTCCAGAACTGAAGGGATTACATTATTTCTTGATAATTTTAATGGCACCGAGAGACAGTTTTAAACTTACACGGTGCTTTTCATACTAAAAAGTCCCAGAGCACTTTACTGGCAGAATTTGATACAGAAACTGTCCATAGAGATAAAATACGACAATTGAGTGATAGCACCGGCAATAAAAGTCCAGAAAAAACGCATGTTCTGAACGCTGGGGGAGGGGGGCATCTAGACAGACGTACGTACATACCTACCCCCGTCGCACACCCTCATGAGAGACGCAAGGACAAGCGTTCGGTTCTAAATTTCATCTGCAAGCAAGCTCCGAAATGCCTCCGCACGCCCACCTGAGCCGTTGCTGACCTCCCCCTGTGCCAGCTTGCTCCGCTTCCCAAACGCATGTTCTGAACGCTGGGGGAGGGGGGCATCTAGACAGACGTACGTACATACCTACCCCCGTCGCACACCCTCATGAGAGACGCAAGGACAAGCGTTCGGTTCTAAATTTCATCTGCAAGCAAGCTCCGAAATGCCTCCGCACGCCCACCTGAGCCGTTGCTGACCTCCCCCTGTGCCAGCTTGCTCCGCTTCCCCGTCT
>NW_010560474.1:0-4944 GCF_000687285.1 Phaethon lepturus | reverse complement strand
CGGAACAGGGGTGGTGGCGCTCCCCCCGGGGCGGGGCCGACCTGGAAGTCTCCCCTCCTCTGGGTCGCTCTGCTCTGCCCTGGGGACATGGCCGGTGTCAGGCTCTGGGGGTTTTCCGTGTCTGGCAACTGGGAAGAAACCAGGTAGGGCAGCGGCGGCGAGGGATGGCGGATCAGGAATGTCCCGTCGGAGATGTGGCCGTGCTCCTGCCCTGTCTGCCCACTCCTGCCCGCCCTGGCGGCATCGCTACAGCCCCATGGCGGCACCGAGCGGAGGGGACAACGCGCAGGGCAGGTTGTGCGTGAGCCGAATGTGCTTCTCGCGCCAGCTGGGAAAATACCACCAATGGCCGGTTGCCCCGCTGTGGGGTGGGACGGAGGTCAGGCCTTTGGCCGCTTGCGTCCTCTTCTCGGTTGGGGGCTGCAGGCTGGGCAGGAGCCCGCTCCTGGCACAGGAGCGGCACGTGTTCGCACGCCCTCCTGACCCAGGGTGAAGGTATGGCCTCCGCCGCGAGAGCCGGACGCCGGTCCGGCAGGGAGCGTAAGGTGCAGGAGGAAGGTCTGTCCGACAGGGAAGTCTGTCTGTCTGCAGGGAGGGCGTGCATGTGCACCCACCTCTTCACAAAGACACACAGCAGCTTCTCCTTCTCGGGAGCCCGAGAGCATCGCCGCGCAGCGGAGGCAGCTCTGGTTAAGCAACACCAGGCGCCTCGAAGCGGTCCCCGTCGTTGCCCCAAGCTTAACCCAGGCTGGGGTTGCATTTAAAGAGTCTGAGGGAGTCTTGTGTGAGGCTGCAGCTCTAGCCCACCACAGCTCATCTCCCCACACTTTCTTCACCACTTTTCTCAAGAACATGCAGAATGGAAGTAGACGCTCCTGCCAGGGAATTCCCACCCCCAGTGGGTAATGTTTGAGTGGCGGGAACGAGATGCCAAAGCGGCAGGTTTTTTAAATTTCTTTTTTATGGAAGGTTGGCTGTGTGGATGTGTGATTTGGTGGGGGGTGTGGTGACCCCAGCGCTGCACACGCTAAGGGGTGAATAAAATGACAGCCGTGGCTGGCCGTAGGAGAGGCAAGAGCAGCACCGAAGCAAACGCAGACTGTGCTTCAAAATTGTTTTACAGTTAAAGGAGGCTTCAGCGTTTTCTTTGCAAACAGAAGAAGAATTTCTTTGCATTTTTAAAACCCGTAAGAAAACCAAAACTAAAGATCTCCCACTAACTTTTTGAGGAAGTTACTTTCTGATCAAAATAGTTTGCTGTCCAAAATACACAAGGTTAAGCAGCTTGGAGGGGGTCACGGCAGTCAGCTGAACTGGTCCTGTTACTCAGCACTCTGACACGCTCTGAAAGGGGTTTTGCTGGAAATCTGGAGGAGGTTTCACGATGGAAGATCAGGCTAAATAAAGGTCTTCCACCTCCATAATTCCGGCAGCTGAATTTCAGCACAGTATCTAGTCACAACGTGACACGGCTTCTCATATTGAAAAGCTAACCTCAAACCTCTCTAATTTTGGCGATGCTGAGTTGCAGCCAAAATGATTAATGGAGCAATCTCTGCTAAGGTGGGTTGTTCCTGAGGCCGCCTGCTTTGTATTTCCCCTGTACCTATCTGTGAAGATCAGCTGAAACGAGTCCTGGATTTGGTTAGCTGACAGCGATAACATTCATTTTTTTACCAGTCCGTCTCCAGGAAGTGCCTTTCGGCACCGAGAGGGCTGAAGCCGCCGCACCAGACCGCCCGGCACGGCACCGTAATTTCCAGTGAAACTGGGGTTGCCAGAGGAGTTGAGCCGGTCATGTCACGCTCTGGGCATCCTGACAGCTCCTCACTGCTGGCTGGGAACAATACCAGCGTTCCCAAGGGATGGCTAGCAAAAATCAGTTTATTTTGGTATTTCCGATGAGCTGTTAAAGAACAGCCAAAATTGGCGGGCTTCAGCCAGCCGTTTATGCCATGGGATGTTTTATTCCGTGTGCAGGTTCTAATTCCCTGCTGCCTCGGTGCAGTTATCGGTGGGAACGGGCCCAGATGCCCCCGAAGGGGTTCCCCCCGCGCGCCGCAGAGCCTGCCGGCAGCACAAATGGCCGGGGAAGGGTTACTGGGGCCGGGAGCCGGCAGCAGAGCTGCAGGTAGCTGGGCTGGTCCCCGGAAGGGGATGCTGTTCGTGGGGGAAGAGGGAAGCCCGTCGGGGGCGTAGGAGAGACTTGGCGGGTTGCTGCTCTGACCAGAGGAGACGAGGAGAGCGGGGCAGGCAGGCCATGTCCGGTCGCCTGGGCCCGGCCCTCGAAGGGAGTTGCTTTTAAGGAGGACTTCCTCTGGGAGGAAGAGAACAAGAGACATGGAAACCATCCAAACGCTCTGCCGAGAAAGAGGGTGAGGCCAGACAGGACTGATTTGGGACTTTATTTGGGTGTGCTTGGAATTGCCTGGGCCCGGGGAAGCACCGGGAGCCGGAGGACGAAGATAACCTGTGGGCAGAGAGCGCGGGCTGGAGCCCGGCCGCGGCCGCCGCCGGGCGCGTGAGTCACCCATCCACACCTGCAGACAGCACCTTGCTGGCTGGAGCCGTAGCGATCTTTGCTGAACTCTGCTTTTTTTTGATGTAAATAGGAAATGACTGCTGCAGCTGAGTCTTTGTGGGCACAGGGCTATAAAAGGCACTGCCATTTTACATACCACATTTTAGCTTGAGAGAGAGGAAGGAGGCTTTGCCATTACAGTCACGTAGTTAATAAGCAAATATATGTGGCTCCATAGGGCTTGAATAACTTTGGGAAGCAAAGCAGTTTTGAGGGCTGAGTCCTTTGCCTGCTCTAAATGACTAAAAATAATTGGTTTTATTTCACTTACCGAGTCGCAGAACCCAAACGTTTCCGTATAACATACCTGGCTCCGGCTCGTTGTCTGCGCAGCTCGTGAGGGATGAACCTGTTGCAATCGTCTGCTGGATGCAGCGGTGGCCCCGGGCCTGGACTCCGCTCCTCTTGCAGGCGTCCGTGCGCCTGCTTGCACAGCTTGCTCTGGCCGGGGCAACACCTGGGAAGCCCGAAACCTGCAGCCCCTTGTTGCGGGAAGGAGCAGCGAGAAAAAGAGATTGCCGTCGCGCGATCGCAGCTACGGGCTGCGCTGCCCATGGGTCAGGCGGGATGAGCCTAAGGGGCTCCTATGGCTTCAACGGCTATGAAAAACCCAACGGGTGGGCTGGCCCGCGGTGGCCACGAGTGAAAGCCAAGGGGCCCATTTCCATGACAGCATATCATAAGGGTGTGATTCAGTGGCTTTCTAGAAATGTGAGGATCTAAAAGAAGTAAAGAAGGAAGTTTTCCTTCTCTGTCTCATTCTACATTAAGAAATAAGGCAACTTGGGTTCTCCCTTTAGGGAAAAGGGAAATTTGGCACAAAAAAAGCCCCTCCCTACCTCCACACATCTCTGCAGCACATGTCTCCGCTTCACTATTCGCTTGTTTTGACATAAAGTACTTTCCCCAAAAAATATTAGTCACAACTTTGGCTTCAACCAGCCAACTCTTAACCTTCCTCAAAACAGTTTGAAATGGGTGACGTTAGTGATGTGTGATGGCGATGGGTAGGGGTGGGTGGATTTATCATTTGGGGAAGGTTCTGCATTGAAGGTTGGGAGCCCAAAACCTGTCACCTGCCCGGGCTGGCACGGGCTGTGGTAGGGGAGTCCCAAGGACCTGCCAGCAGGTCAGAGGGTCTTTGCTGGGTTCCTTGAATAAGCCAAACTGTGAGGATGGAAAACCAGAACATCTGGTAACGGCATCGTGGAGATGCTTATGTGAGTTTTGTCAAGGGAGGCTGAAGAAGCCAGAGTGATGACTACCGTGTAAAGTTGACTAATCCACATCAGCGGGTGTCAGAATTGAACCAGCTGCCTGAAATCCTGTTTTGGAGCAGTAAGTGCTTTACCAAGCAGTTCAGCACCAAGGGGAAGAAAAAAACCCAAGTGGCGTGTTGGATCAGATACAGGCTTCCAAGAGTTCCTGGGAAGGAAGGGGCAAGGGATGTTTGGGTTAGAGCTGTAAAATTATATTCCAGGCCTGTAGCAGCTGCACACGCAAGCAAGCCTGCAGTCGCTGTGGGATCCCAAGGAAATGAGCCCTGCCATCCCCCGTGCTTCCTCAAGTAATTATTACATGTGCTGCACCCTAATGAGAACCTGCTCCATTTTGTCATCCCTCCACTCTGCTGCTCTTCCCTCATGGCTGCTTCTTCAGAGCTCTTTGTTGTAAAACTCACCTGGCAAAGGGCTTATATTTTACTTTAAAAAAGAGAAATCTTTGGAAATTAGTAGTTTCGCTGTGCATTATTATGCTTATAATCCTCTAATTTGGTAATAAGTCTCTAATCATAGCCGTGCAGAATGATGAGCAGAGCCAGCCTGGAAAGGTGTCCTCCGGGTTTCCGAGGCGCAGCAGCCGCGGCATGCCCTGATGGACCATTGATTCCATGCCTGGTCCACAGGAAAGGCAGGGAGAAGAGGGACCGTGCAGCAGCGGTGGCGAGGACCTTAGTGAGCTCCCTACCGACATAAATATGAAATCAGCAATTCCCAGCAACGACATCAGACTGAAGGAATGTGACCATGTACCAATAATGTAAAGCCATTCTGGAAACAGACAAACGTAGATCACTCATGAGAAATCCGTGAAACAAGAGACGTTACCACGAGCAGCTTGGGGTGGCTGCTGCATGACGATGCCGTTCTGGGCAGCAGGGCAGTGCGGGCCACAGCTTTTAATGCATCATCCTGGTTCAAATTTTCTCAGTGTAACAGAGGAAGGAGGACAGCCCGGGGGGTCCTGGCCCAGCATTCAGATAGGTGGTATGACCGTGTTTCACAGATGTGGAGGATGTCAGGATGCTTCAGCTGACCAGCCCCTTTCACCAGCTGTAGTAGAAAGAAACTGTAAGACGTTAA
>NW_010560473.1:566-1699 GCF_000687285.1 Phaethon lepturus | reverse complement strand
GCAGGGTCCGGCCGCCAGCTCTCCCCGCCGCCGGTGCCGGCTGCTGTGAGCTGTGGAGTACGTGCCAACACACTGACTTTGACACCTGTGGCTCTGGTGTAGCACAGCAGGTTTGCACAGAGTCGGGAGATTAATACAAGTATTCCCATGATGTGGTTAATGACATCATTTACTTCAGAGGCTCTTGGGACAGCGCCGACACTCACTTTAGCAGCTGAAGTGTTTAATGTGTTCTCCAAGACACTCTCTAAACGCAGACAGAGATGAGCGACACAAATGTATTTGCAGAACATTTTAGGGTTACCACGCTCAGAGCGGTGCAGGCGAATGATGGTGAGTGTTAGGAACGGTTCTCTGAGAGGATCACGATACCGCAAGGGCTCGTGATTATTAAATACATTGCAAATCTCTCTCTCTGTATTTTTCATACCTTTTTTCTCAAAGTATTACTCACATAATTTTCCCTCTGAAAGTTATTACCAGTGACTCACCTTTAGCTCGAGCGAGCAAACATGACCGAGTGTTTATTCTGTTCACAGCTGGGTAATTTTAAGCCCAGATCCTGACCTTAAGAAAGTCCCCGAGCAAGTCTGGTGGATAAGACAGTACACCACCGGTCCCTGGAGCCTCATGACTCAGAGGCACATTTCTTTTTAAAATGTTTCTGCTTTTAACTGGAGGCGGTCACATCTTGCTGACTGACGTCCACAGTGAGTTACCCGTCCTGCCCCACGCAGCGCGTGCTGGGCTGAGCTCGCTCCGGCCCGGTGGCCCTCGCTGCCGTCCCACCCAAGCACTGGAGGAGGAGGAGCAGGGAAGTACTTATTTTCTTCCATAGGCAATTAATCTAAGTCATGATGGGTCCACGTCTTGCTCCAGAGGGAGAAATAAAAATGAGCAGCCCGGGACGGGAGGAGGGTGGTGAGCCCCCACGCAGCGCGTGCTGGGCTGAGCTCGCTCCGGCCCGGTGGCCCTCGCTGCCGTCCCACCCAAGCACTGGAGGAGGAGGAGCAGGGAAGTACTTATTTTCTTCCATAGGCAATTAATCTAAGTCATGATGGGTCCACGTCTTGCTCCAGAGGGAGAAATAAAAATGAGCAGCCCGGGACGGGAGGAGGGTGGTGAGCAGGGGC
>NW_010560473.1:0-319 GCF_000687285.1 Phaethon lepturus | reverse complement strand
CCCCACCCGCTCCTGCCCCAGCCAAAGGCCAGGTTTGGTAGGATTTTCTCTTTGGATCAAGCTCTTCTATGTTATTTTTTTACTTGGCACCTGAGGTCAGCAAATTCATTTTGCAGTGACAGCTAGGGAAGGCAGAGCCCGTGCTACCAGCCTGCCTGTAACAGCCTCTTTGTCGCCTGCTGTTAATCTGACCAGTTTTGCAGCCTCTTTGAATGCTTTTGTCTCGAGTTTTGTTTTCAGTTTGGGTCCCGCCACCAATCTCACATGGTTTCCTGGCTGGCAGAATAATCTCTAAGCTTAGCAAACAGAAGGGTTATAG
>NW_010560472.1:1952-3481 GCF_000687285.1 Phaethon lepturus | reverse complement strand
GGAAACCCCGCTGTTTCCAAAATGCGAATTTACAGGTCGGAGCTGAGTTACTTTCGCTCGTCTCATGTCACTCCTAAGTTAAAGTTTAAAGAAATCTCTGAAGCGTAAGGAAGAAGGAGGTCTCTGCTACGCCTCGGCCATTGCCCCCGTCCTCCCCCGGCAGCTGCCGGGCGCAGGGAAAAGCCTCCAGGCTCCGGCTGCGATGGCGAAGTCCCAGGAAAGCAAGACTGGAGGGGTTTCAACGATCGCCTCCTTCACTTTCTCAGTCTTCTTCACTCATCCGTCTGCAGAGTGGTTTGTGAGCGTAAGGATGAACAGGCGGATCTCTGGGGCAGATTAAAGCCGGTGTTTATTTTACTCGTCGAACGTAATGACGTCCCCCACACTCACCCTCAATGTTAATATAAAAATCCAGAACTTTTCGTTTTCAAATATTTCACCTCGTTCCTTCCTGCTCATGTTATTCCAATTTTAAGTAGATTTTTAAACTCCAGCCTATTTCCGTGGGAAACATTTATCCAAAAACGCTTCCTAGCCCCATTTGCAGCTCTTCCACCACCACCCCTTCCCATTGTTACCAGTTACTGCACTGTGATTTTCTACACAGAGCTACAAACAGGCTCCCTTTTTTCCCAGCCAAAATAGGATCCACTCTGCACTGAAATAAAACAGCATCAGAGTGTAGGGCAGATCGGAGCTTACTCTCATCCCGATCGTTGTTCACAGCTTTTAGGAAGAGCTGCAGAGGTGGCTTCGCAGGCAACGACAGCTTTCGGTTAAGTCACTGGGAGTTTTGCAAGGAGCGAAAACTGTCAGGTGATGCTCTGTGCACCAAGAGCGAGATAAGCTGTTGTTAGCGCTGGTTTCATGAAGCAAAAGATTCCCCCCTCCCGGTATTTTAATGGATTTTTACACGGAAGAGAAGTGTCCACAGGCACTTCATTCACCTTGGCGTTTTAAGCGAGTAAAACTATGGATATAACTGCAATTGTACCCAATGCTCAACATGCACTGATTTATCCCCTGGAAAGAACCAAACGTTTCTGTTTTAAGGGAAATGTTCCTCTCGACCTGAGGAAAGCATCCTCCTCGCACGTTGTCAGAAGATGACGGCTATTCCACGCATGCCAGTGTTTATTTAACAGCACTAATAGTCACTGGCACTGCATCTCCCCACGCCGGGGAGGTCACGCTGCGCCGGGATAGTGCTTGCCTTCGCTTTAAAAGCACCTTACCAAGTGTTAAACTCGGTTTGTTTGGGGTTTTTTTGGGCGGGGGGAGGGTTGGGGGGTGGTTTGGTTGGTTTTTTGGTTGTGGGGATTTTTCCATCAACCCCATCCGGGGCAGGGAAGGGTAAAAAGATTATTGTCTCTGAATATTCGGGTGAGAAATACACACGCACACTCCTTTAATTTTAGTGTTGTTTGGAGGACTCCAAAGTAATTACGGTGATTTCGTAACTGTGTGAGATTCTGGGTTTTTTTTCGTCTTCACATTAAGGATTTAGGTTTCCTTCTCCCCCCCCCCCC
>NW_010560472.1:648-1919 GCF_000687285.1 Phaethon lepturus | reverse complement strand
CACAAGCAGAGGAACGACTTGCTGGAAGGGAAATCAGGGCAGCCCTGCCTCCGCTGCCCCCGGGCGCCGGATCAGGCCCAGGGCCCTGCTGTGGGGCCCCCGCGGTCCGTGGGATGCGCGGAAAGTAGAGCCCTGCGCTGGGAGGGGGAGCGCCGGGGCGGACCGGCCCTTTGCACCGGCTGGAGCCTATTGCAAGGGTTTAATTCCGAGGACAAAAAAAGAGGAGCTTTTTGGGGGGGGGTTTTTGGAGGGGGGGGATTTCCCCTGGACTCATAAAAGTCAGTAGTAGTGTGCGAACGGGACCGACGCCGCACGATGAAGCGGAGCTACGCGCAGTTGTGTCACGACATGTAACACAGTGTCCTGGTACAGCCATGCACAGACACAGACACACGTCCAGCTACAGGGAAAAAGTATGTGGGGATGCCTGTATACGAGAGAGACAGAGAAACAAAGGAATTCAGTGAATATATTGGTACTGGGGATTATTTAAGACATTTGACTAGTTCCATCATAGGGACACCAGATGTTATTTATGAGGTCTCGTATAAATGTAGGCCATATCATGCAGGTGGGGAGGGGAAAGAAAAAAAAGCAAAAGGAAGAAAGAAAAGAAAGGAGTTCACCCCAAAGGGATGAAAGACAAAAATGAGGTTTATGACCGTATAAATCAAGGTGAAGTTTTGTAATGGAAACTAGAACTACCTAGAGTTTAAAAAAGAGACTGGGGCAAGGCAGGAGAGATGGAGAGAAGGTCCCCGCTGGTCATGACTGGGAAAGCAGATTATAATATCAGACGGGTGGGGAGGGGAAGTTTTGATGAGCTAGGCTACTGCTGCTATTCATTTATTTTTAACCTTAGTTGGGGAGAAGCTAGACGAGGAGAAAGACCAGGAGACAGACAGAGAAAAATGAAAGAGAGATGTTGTGTTACACCTGCAATTCATTTCTACAAGGGAAACCTTATAAAAAATTATATATCAAACAGAGAGAGAGAGAGAGAGAGAGAGAAAGAGCGAAAGAGAAAAAGCGAAAACGATCAAAAGAGAGAGCGAAAGAGAGAGAGAAAGAGAGAAAGAGAGAGAGAAAGAAAGAAAGAGAGAAAGAAAGAGAGAAAGAAAGAAAGAGAAAGAAAGCAAGAAAGCAAGAAAGAAAGAAAGCAAGCAAGCAAGAAAGAAAGAAAGAAAGAAAGAAAAGAAAAGCATCTGATCTTGGCTTGTGGAAGACCTTTGGGAAAATGCAGTAGAGCAGAGGAGATCAGCAGGCATATT
>NW_010560472.1:0-590 GCF_000687285.1 Phaethon lepturus | reverse complement strand
GAAAGCCGCGGGGATCGGGAGGCGAACCTGGCCCCGGGGTGGCAGGGCACACCGGCAGCCTCCCGAAGCAGTTACCTGTACTTTATTATCAATATATATATAAGTGTGTCTTGAATTTGCAACCTTGACACTGTCGCCGGGAGGCTGGGAAACTCAGGGTGAGCCCTTCCTCGTCTCGTCGGGTCTCATTTTAAAGGGACCCCTCGGTTTCCACAAGTGGGTGCTTCTCCCGAGTTATAAAAGAGCTTTCCCTGGTGCTTTTTTTTTTTTTTAATCCCCTTTTTACATAACTGTTGCACAGTTCTTGGACAACAGAGAAACTTCCTGACTGTGTGTCCCCCCCCAGCCCAGTCCCCCCCAAAAACCCTCCCAGACTCCGCTGGGAACTGCCAGAGCTGTTCTGAAAGGTTTCACGCAAAACACATGCTCTACTAAAAATAATGCCATCGGTGCGATTAAAACAGAAGAAAACAAAACAAACGAAAAAAGCATGGCATGCAGCCTGGCTTTGGAAATCAGCTCCAGTGTCGCTGGTCTTCCCAGCACTCCCTGCCCGCAGGCACCCTTCACCCCACACCTGCCCGCAGCTG
>NW_010560471.1:0-2700 GCF_000687285.1 Phaethon lepturus | reverse complement strand
CGGCGCGACCCTCCGCTCCGGAGCCCTTCGCTTGGTTCAGGTCCTAAAAAGAGCCTGTGCCCAAAAGTGACGTTTTTTGTTAGGCCATCCTATTTGTGTGAAAAGAAAAAAATGTCCCTTCTCCCTACAAACGATACATCTTTTCATTTTTTATACCTCCATGGGTACAATGCTCTATTATATATTTTTTCAAAAATTACATATATTTTTCAAACATAGATTCACAACAATGATTAATTAAGCAGTTGTTTCTTTCAGTGAAGAAATATAATTGTTATAGTGGCATCTGCAAAAATCCAGACCGGTCCTCAGAGTGCCCCCAGTCTGTCTGTCTTTTGCTGGAGAAGTTGCCTAAGCTTTTAAGTTTCTGCTAGTGAAAATAAACACAATAACGTATTCATATTCATGCCTCCCTAATGCTTATATCCCATTAGGATCCATGGGCATCTCTTTGCTCTACCTTGTAAGGCAACAGCAGACGGCTGTGCTGAAGGCACTAGTCCATACTTTAATAAAAGAGTGGCAAAACTAAATTGGTATACAGAAGAAACGGCTAGGTTTAAGTACCTCTTCCAGCCTTATCTGATACTGGGCGAGTGCAAATTATTCAGCAGATTCTTTTCCATTGGTGAAAAGATTTATGTTCCATTTTTTGAAAGATCGCTAAACTTCAGGATAATATTGATCCGTCCTGGGGAAAAAACAGGAATCCCAAACAGTCTAGATGTAATCGTTCTAGGTCCTGTAAAGGCAAACTCTTGCCCTTCGATTCCCAGTTCTTACTGCTTGATATTAAGCAATTCCTTTCATTTCTTGCTACTTTTTGTAGGACTTATTCTCTAGCCATAAAGAAAAAAATCCAGGACAGGAAAAGGAAGCCATAAGACAAGGAGAATCAGTAAGCATAAATTCAAACTAACAAGAGCCTGGTTGGAGGCTCTGTCGTGCAAGGAGAAGTTTTAGCATATACTACAATCATTAAAGGCCATTTAACCTGAAAATCTATTTACTTCAAATGTATTTGCATTATATGCTCATGATTCAATGCACTCAGGGTTCCCTCAACTGCATTCTGAAAGTAAGCTGCAGTAGTGAGTTGCATAGTATGGAGTTTTACATTTTCAAAGGTCTATATTTAAAAAATGGGACTAGCTTCTTGTGAGACAGGTAGTGAGGTCCTTATCCTGTCCCCACTGCAGAATGATTGAGGTGCTTAAAAACGCAAGATGAATTGTCACAAATTATTGGCCAATGTTTTAAGGTAAGCTGAAATTGTTAATTTAGCGTCACATGCTATTGCAGAATCCCAAGGAATTTATAGTTGCCTTTGAACCAGATCCTCTATTCCACCTTGTAAGCTATCATCTATTTCTTTATTCTCAGTATGTATGTGGCATTTGGACGACACATCTACCATCTGTGTTAGTTGTGCTGAACAGCTTCCCATGGATCTTTGCCCAAGCGGTGCAGAAAGTTGATGGCCTTTATGCTAAAGTCCATGCCCTTCAAGGTAGACCCCATTCACACTCAATACTGCAAGAGTGCTCCATGGATTGAACACTATCCTCTCATTCTTTTTATTTAGACTTTATTTAGGCTTGTGTTAGCCCTGACAGTGTGAACCTGCATTGGCAGCTCAACTGCTAAGCCCTGTTAAGGTATTTTTAGAGAACTAGAACAAGCAAAAGGATCCAAATCTAGCATAGACCACAGTTACACTGTATTTGGAACTTACGTCAGTCAAAGAAAATGCTCTAGTCTAGCCTAACTTTTTCTGCCTTGAATCTATTTGGCTCATACTTGGAGCAGAGTTTGGATATGAAGTAACAGATATAAAGGGGACAACTGCATGACCAAGACCACAACTTAGCTAATGAACAGAAAGTACGTGAACCTGATAGAACAGGTTCTCCCAGGTGAGCCTAAGAAGACAGCCTGGTCTTTTGATGTGTAATATGTTTCTGTCAAAGTGAAAGGTATTACCCTTTGCAGCTATTTATTTTTATGTTGTTTGCTCTTTTCTCAAATCTTCCTTAAATGCCTCTGTCACTTCTAATTATACCTTCCTTCCCCGATATAACTCTTACTCTGAAGCTTTCTACTTAATTTAAGTAGACATAACATCAACTCTTTAGAGGCCATACTTACTCAAATACGGTCAATTTAGCCTTTGATAATTTTCTTCATGAGACTATAACCGAACTTTATTTATAATAAAAGTGTGAGCATAGTATGAATTTCCCCGTTCAGACCAATGCAGACACAGCATTCTAAAAGGGCTGATCTCAGGCAGTTGCGGTTGTGTTACTGGCTCTTTCCGCCCCCGCCTCCGTCACAGGCAGCTGCCCCAGGGCAGCCCGTGCACAGCCCGGGGAAGCACGTTTGGCAGCACTGACCTATTCTGGAGGCCGTGCCCTCGCCGTGCCCGGGTCCCGTCCTGCCGCGGCTGTTTGCAAAGCAAGCACATCTCCTCTTGAGGGACTCCTTCCCAGGCAGTCTAGGCACAGCCAGCGGCATCCAAAATACAGCTGGCTTCACCCATGTCTTTGAAAAATAACTGAGGCAGAAGAATTCTGCGAGTAAAGAACCAGACCCGGTCTTAGGGAACAATACTTCTGTGCATCGATCCTTTAAAAGTCCTGTCTCCTAATTTTTGCCATTTTTAAAAGTTAATATATGTAATAATATATAATAATATGT